>NC_056748.1:890605504-890710504 GCF_019279795.1 Protopterus annectens
GATGGGATCTGTAGCATACCTTATGGAGAGCAGAGGTACTTACGCTATCACTCATATGACCAGGTGGGTCAGGGCTCTTGTTACTACACCTCTGAGCAAGCAGCATGTCTGTCTTGTGTCTCCTTGCTGGTAAGACTGCATGTCTATAAGAGGCATCTGATACATTAACTCCTCTCTCCAGTATTACAGAATCAGTTTCTGGAAGATCTATAAAGATTCTAGAAGTAAAGACAATTAATATAGTGTCAGAATGGATTTTCTGATTTAAAAGGTAGGATAGATGGCAGAAACAGTCATTTATTTTGTTTTTCTCACGCAGAGATCAGTCACATAGCACATTTTCTCCTGCTGCTAATTCTCTTGGATATCTGTGGATTTTACTGACAAATATATTGCTGAACAAGGTTTTTTTTTTTTGCATACACTACACCTTACAAAGTTTCAGTCTCAGATAAGCCCTCAACTCACAAAACACACAGAAAATATGTATTTATGTATTTGATCCTGGGTATGTATATTTAGCTAGTTTGTAGAATTTTGGGATGATTTTCTGGCTTAAAATGTCAACAATTCCACCTCCAAAAACTAAGAAGCTAAAGGGAAACCTTTTGGTAAATCGGAATTCTTAGATTCACAAGTTTGAGCTCTATCTCACTGCTGATAGCCTCAGACAAACCAGCAAACGTCATGCGTACAATGCTTCTTTATACTGCAGTTGGCAAAGTGTTCAGTGAGGAAGAGAAGGCATTTTGGCAACACTGAATACTAAATTCCAGGCAGACTGTGAGCCAAAGAAGAAAGCACTGTGTGTAATCCATTTACTTTTAGCATGAACCAGGGGCACAAGACACTACTGGTGCATATGTGACTGATAAGAAAAACAGGGCAAATGGTTTTGACTTTGGAGAGTTAAGTTACTCATTGTTCAGTTATAGAATTGTGCATGGCATAAACAGTGACTATACACTTCTCCTTCAGATGAGACATTAAACTGAGGTCCCATTTGCTTGAGTTGGTGGTAGCTCAGGTGAATTGTAAAAGATCCCAAAGCACCTATCGAAAACAGTAGGGGAACTTTATTTAATACTGCAAAAAATGCACTATTTATATATTTACATATTTACAAAACGTGCATACTTACAGGCACATATACACACACATTTTAAATTTGTTATACTGTTTATCATTTTTCTTAAAATATCCTCATTATTATTCATCCACAACTGACTCCCACTCCTTCTTCCACACCCTAATCTGATTTAAAAAAATATATCTGCCAAAATCCATTTCCAATTATACATTTTATACAGTCTTTCGTTCCAAAAAAGCACATAATTTCTCATCTACCCTTCTCACATATTCTATCTTCTTTTTCTTTAATATTCACAGATAATCATATTTATATTTATATTATGTCATTAATGTTCTCAAAAAATTCTTCACACAACTTATTCCAAAGTTTCATGACTGTTCTACATTTGGAAAAAAAAAAAAAAAAACAAGCTCTGTTGTTATCTTCCTCCTCACAAAGAAATCCATTCTTTCACCTTTCTTTTTATATGGCATATTCCCCTTTACTAATAATTTATTTATTACCAATCTCCACAGGAAATCCTGACACTCTACTATCTTGGTATATCACCTTTTCCTTACTTTAATGGCTTCATTTACTTCTTCTGGTAAATTTTCCCATGGATTTACATAATAATATTGTTTCATCACATTATTATAACATCCTTCTACCCTTCTGTATATCATCAATTTTTATTTTCCATGTTAGTATTTTTTTCTTGATAATTTTTAATTTCTTCATTTACATCGTCTTTTACTATTTTTCTTATTCTCATCATCTCCCAGAATTTCTTTTACTTGCATTTAAATATTCTCATTATTGCATTTAAATATTCTCATTATTACATTTAAATATTCTCATTATTACATTTAAATATTCTCATTATTGCATTTAAATATTCTCATTATTACATTTAAATATTCTCATTATTGCATTTAAATATTCTCATTATTACATTTAAATATTCTCATTATTGCATTTAAATATTCTCATTATTACATTTAAATATTCTCATTATTACATTTAAATATTCTCATTATTGCATTTAAATATTCTCATTATTGCAATTAAATATTCTCACTATTACATTTAAATATTCTCATTATTGCATTTAAATATTCTCATTATTGCATTTAAATATTCTCATTATTACATTTAAATATTCTCATTATTGCATTTAAATATTCTCATTATTACATTTTCATTCTCTTTCTTTACTGACTTCAATACTCTGTACTAATTTAATGAAGCAGAACAAACAGCTGGATTTAGTAACCCCAACCCTCCTTCATCTTCTCTCACATACAACACACTTCTTTTCACTGGGTTTAATACTGGCCCTATTGGAAAGAAAACACCAGTTGTACAAGTTCCTTTTCATATTTTCTGGAATCCTATAAACATTTGAGATACAGTGGATATAAAAGGTGTACACACCCCTGTTAAAATGCCAAGTTTTTGTGATATAAAAAATGAGACCACAATAAACCATTTCAAAACTTTTCCCACCTTTAATGTGACCTATAACCTGTACAATTCAATTGAAAAACAAACAAATCTGTTAGGGGAAAAATATAAAAAAAATAAATGTGCAATAAGCTGGTTGCATAAGTGTGCACACCCTTAAACTAATACTTTGTTTAAGCACACTTTGATTGAATTACAGCATTCAGTCTTCTTGGGTACACACCTGCCATCAATTAAAGAGACTCTGATTAATCCCAAATAAAGCTCAGCTGTCCTAGTAGGATTTTCCTGACATTTACTCAGTTGCCTGCTACAGCAAAAGCCATGGTTTGTAGAGAGCTTACAAAGCATCAAAGGGATCTTATTGTTGAAAGATATCAGTCAGGAGAAGGGTACAAAAAATTTCCACAGCATTGGATATACCATAGAACACAGTGAAGACAGTCATCAAAAAGTGGAAAAAATATGTGACCACAGTGGCGTAGCAAAGAAGTGGACGTCCCTCCAAAATTGATGAAAAGATAATACAAAAACTGGTCAGGGAGGCTGCCAGGAGACCTACAGCAACACTGAAAGAGCTACAGGAATTTCTGGCAAGTACTGGTTGTGTACTACATATGACAACAACCTCCCGTATTCTCCATATGTCTGGACTATGGGGTAGGTTTCAAGACGGAAGCCTTTTCTTACACAGAAAAACATCCAGGCCTGGCTAAAATTTGCAAAACAATATATCAAGTCTCCCAAAAGCATGTAGGAAAATGTGTTATGGTCTGATGAGACCAAGGTTGAACTTTCTGGCCAAAATTCCAAAAGGTACGTTTGGCACAAAAACACTTTGCATCACCAAAAGAACACCATCCCCAGGGTGAAGCATGGTGGTGGCAGTATCATGCTTTGTGGTTGCTTTTCTTCAGCTGAAACTGGGGCTTTAGTCAAGGTGGAGGGAATTATGAACAGTTCCAAATACCAGTCACTTTTGGCCCAAAACCTTCAGGTGTCTGCTAGAAAGCTGAAGATGAAGAGGAATTTCACCTTTCAGCATGATAATGACCTCAAGCATACATCCAAATCAACAAAAGAATGGCTTCACCAGAAGAAAATTAAAGTTTTGGAATGGCCCAGGCAGAGTCCAGACCTGAATCCAATAGAAAAAAACTGTGGGGTGACCTGAAGAGGGCTGTGCACAAGAGATGCCCTCACAATCTGACAGATTTGGAGCACTTTTGCAAGGAAGAGTGGGAAAACATTGCCAAAGTCAAGATGAGACATGCTGATAGACTTCTACTCAAGAAGACTGAATGTTGTAATTAAATCAAAAGGTGCTTCAACAAAGTATTAGTTTAAGGGTGTGCACACTTATGCAACCAGCTTATTGTATGTTTTTTATTTTTTATGTATTTTTTATATTTTCCCCTAACAGATTTGTTTGTTTTTCAATTGAATTGCACAGGTTATAGCTCACATTAAAGGTGGGAGAGGTTTGATCTCATTTTTTACATCACAAAAATGTGGCATTTTAACAGGGGTGTGTACACTTTTTATTTCCACTGTATATGCTATTTTTCTCATTAATACCAAATTCACCATATACATTTTTTCCTGTATACTAATCTATACATCCTCCTCATAAAACATATTTCTTTCATTTCTTTTATAAAACTCTCTCATTACATCATAACTACATCGTTTTCCCAAATCTTATTCCTAGAAAAGGCACTTTATTCATTGAAAAATATACCCCACCCCAATTTTCACCACATCACCCAAACCATGCTGTTATCTCTGATTAAGGTCATTCCTATTTCTTTTAAACGTCTATTCAGACAAACTAGTACTTACCTCATTCATATTCTTTTCCTAGCTGCTGCAACTGTATCATCTGCATATGTGAAAACTACTGGAATGATCACCTCCTTTTGCATCACATATCTAGCATCTCTCATTTTGTAAGCTACTTCATTCACTATCCCATTTATTACTAGTGCAAACAATATTCCACTCATGGGACATCCTTGTCTTATACCACACTTCATGCATATTTCTTTATTCATCCAGCAGTTCATTAATACTGTCACTCTATTATTTTGATATGCTGACATGCACACTTGCCTAATTCCATAAGTTATTCCATACTTCTCCATAACATCCCAACAAAGCATTAGGCCATACCGCATAAGATACCTTGTTAATATCACCAACTGTAAGTTTTACATCTTCTCCTTTACTTATAATATAATCTACAATTTCTGTCACAACCAGTAACAATTCTTGACATCCTTTCCCTTTTATACTATACATACTTTCTTCTATAGCATCCCTCATCCTTCTTTCCATTCTGCTCTGTATTATTCTCAAAAATTATAATCTGTGTTATTTTCTTCTCATCTTCCTTCCATATAAATTTGAATTTCCCTCCACATAACTCCTCATAAACAAATCTTTCATTCAGTCATTCATTCAGAACATTTACAAAATGTTTTCTTTACCAATCCATTCATTTCTTGGACATTCCATACTTTATACCATCTGGGCTTAATACTGAATCAACACTTACTTCCCTAAATTCGTCATCCAGTTCAGTAATAGTAAGTTATTTTTCACATTCTTTCTTAACTCATTCTGGAATGTTTTACTTTCTGTTCTCTCTTATTTTCTTTCCCTTTGCTCTTTTACATATTCTCCATGTGCTGTACTAAAATACTAATAATTTGCTCCTGTCTTCTTTTTACCTCTCCTTTTACATTTTTCATTTCCCTCATTATGGTAATATCCTCCTTTACTATTTTACCCAAATATGCAGATATTTCATTTCTCCCTTATAAACATCTCTGCCAAAACAGTAATACCTTACTTTTTTCTTGAATGTTTATATATTAATTTTTTTAATGTCATAATTATTATTCTTTAAATTATCTAATATATTTCTATACATTTTCCCATACTTTATTTTCTCTTCCTTTCTTATATCTTGTTGCCATTGAAAACAACACTTTTTATATTTATTTTCAAATTTAATCCATTTAAACCAATTTTTACAGAAGTCATTCATAGGTATATGATTCTTCCATAACTGCAATACTTCCCACTCTCTAATTTTATCCCATAATTTCTCTTTTATTTTATTTATTCCCTTTCATATTTTAATATACTCCTGTTCCTCCATCACTTCCATCCATATTGCTAAATGGTCTGAAGAAACTGCCTCAACTGTATCACCATCTGCTAGCCCAAGACTATGATAAAAATAATCAAATTCAGATCCAAGTGCCCCCTTCTGTAAGTCCATTGACTTTTGTTTCACACAGCTAATTTCCCACATTATATCACTTTCTATATTTTTACATATTTCCATTTCTTTTCACATTTCCCCTTAAATCGCAATAACAATCCCCTGCAATTATAATTTCCATGTTAATCACCATATAGTCAAATATTTCAGGAAACCAAATCTCTCTTTCCTTGCTAGTTACTTATGCACATAATGCTATAATTCTATAAACATGCTCTAGCCACCTCATATCCACAACACTTAACTGTTCCATCATCACCAACATTACAGCTAGTATTTTTATTGTTTTTTATATAACACAGCCACTCCAGAACAATGTTCACTTCCCATGTTTCATTTCATATTTCCACCCCACAATTTTTCTGTTTGTAGTCTTTCTTCCTTTGTCAAGATTATTTTATCTTCCAACAGAATAATATCCATTTCACATTTAGCACACCATTTCAGTATCCCTGTCCTTCTTACATTGTTAATAATTCTGTTCACATTTACTGAAAGTACTCTAAAATTATTGCTTTCCCTTCTTTTTATGCATAGGGGAAACATTTTTATAGTTTTGTTTTCTTATTTTTACTCTTTCTGCAATTTACTGTTTTCCAGTGTTTATGTACAAATAATCCTTTATCCTCAGAATCAGATATCTCACTGGCTAAAACTTGTATATATATTAGTAGCTATCCCCCCACCTCTCTTCCTTCATTCAGTCTCTCTCCACTTTTTGCCCTCCATATTTTTTCTTCTACAACAGTTTCTTCTTTACCCAATTCAACCTTTCCTCCAGCCTCCTGCTGCTCTTCCTTGTGTATGTTTTCTTCCATTTCTCTTTTATTTTATTATTTACTGTTTGCTCTTGACAATCCATCCAAAAGTGTCCCTTTTTTACACAACCTGTATTCAGGCACATGCCTTCTTGCTGTATGTTCTTTCACCCCACATTGGTTACATCGAACCTTGTCACAATCAATAAATAAATGAGAAAAGTCTCCCACAAAAGAAACATAATTTAGGCTAGCCAGCGTATCCTAATGTCACTCTATGACCATCCATAAAAATAACACTTGGCAAGTCTTTCAGCATGTCATTTTCAAATTTAAAAATAACTTCCAAACTCCACCCTCCATTCTATAAGTTTGTCTTGTCTCTAGCTTTCACAATATTGTCAACAGTTTCACATAAACCTTGCATGTTGCTTCTTCCAGTTCAATAATTCTAGACCGCAAAGCAATATTTGTTTTTACATTTCCATTGCTAACAGTAAACAAATAATTGTTCCTCAGATAAATGTCATTCTTTTTGTTATGCAGTTCAAGACATTTCATCATATGTCCTTCAGTTTCAGATATTTTGTCCCAATATGTATAAAAGACCAAATTTCTTTAGCTTTAAAAACCCAGCACAGTTATCAAATTGTTACACACATAACATCTATCTATTACAGTGTCATTTTTTATTCTTATTCTCACAGTTGGTCTTCATTTTAAAAAGAGTTTTACTTACAGTTTGTTGCTGCTCTCTTTTTTTGCCTGCTGTCACTACTACATATGCTTTAGTTACTGCATTATCTGCTGACACAAAAAATAGCAGAACTGTCACCTTGTCATCCTGCTCGATTATTTTTAACAGAATATCTTATACAAGCCCTTCTGTCACCAGTTGTGTTACCTGCACCACTTCAACAGACTCTCTTACTTCCTTTTCCATTGAGACAGCCAAATGCTGCTCATTAATAACATACAACATCCAACACATAGGAATCTTTGGCATTCTGAAGCTCCATACTGAACACATTTTTCTCCAAATTCTCATTTTCCACCTCCAAACGCTCCCTAATTTTTTCTCCTTCTCTATGCTGCTGCTTCCTTAGGCCTTTTCCTTGCTGCTGTAGGAGCAATGTGGTGTCATCTACCAGCTCCAAACAGTAGGAGAGATTCCATGATGCCCAGGATAAATTTTACCTCTCATCTTTCCTGAAAAGAGGACACCAGCCTAATGGTACTAACTCAGTTAGTTGTTGTTGTAGTCTTTCAGCTTTTCCCGGTTGGGAGTAGCCACAGCAGAACTCCAGTCCACTACTGATTGACAGTAGATTTTCACAAATGCCGAGGTGCCAGCTCGAAGTACAACTTTCAACGAAGGCACGCCCATTTACGCATGTCTTTCGAATGCCCACCCAACCACGGGGAGGACATGCAGACTCCACACAGAAGGCACTCCCCGCACTCCAGACGAGAATCGAACGGGAGAACCTCTTGCTGTGAGGCAACAATGCTACCGCTGCACCCCCGCGGATAAAGGATAAAATATAATTAAATAAATAAGAAGCAAGAATCAAACCTAATACCTGAGAGCACACAAGCATAAATGAGTCTCATAGATCATCAAACGTGCTACTGAAATCTCAAACTTATAACATGGGAATTTGGAAAATCGACACAAAACATAATATGATGGGAAAATAAAGTGAGGTTTGTGTTGTTAACTCACAACAAGAGGTTCTTTGGTTCAATTCTCGGCTGGGGTGCCTTCTGTGTGGAGTTTGCATGTCCTCCCTGCGTTCGTGTGGGTTTCCTTGGGGTGCTCCGGTTTCGTCCCGCATTCCAAAGACATGCATCTGGAGAGTTCCTCCCCAGGCCTCCGCTGAAAATTGGCTTGTTCCAAGTCGGACTTTTCTGGTTAACATATGTTAAAATAAAAATAAATAAAGTAAGTAAGTAAGTAAATAAATACAATTCTCCAAAAAATAATAACAATAAAACTGATGACACAATGTCATTGAAAAAATGGTAATACACATTCATTCTGAATGGGCTCAGGTAATAGCTGAAAAATATTTTTGGATCAGTTCACCTACTGAAAAAACAGTAAAAAGATGAATAAATACATGTTTTTTTTTTTAAGTAAGAATATGTTTAGTATAAAAAAGACAGTAAAACGGACTACTATTTCTAGATGCTGGCAATGCTTAAATACTGAAATTCTTGTAGATAAAGAAATAATGACTTCTGTGAATGGAATGAAAATCCAGAATCATAGTTGAAAAGCAATAAATTATGAGCAAAAGTCTCAAAGTGTGCCTGATAAAGAAGCTTGCTCAGGGAATCTGTACATGAATGCCAAACCTCTTGCATTTAAGACTGATACTGAAGCATGGTGTTACATAATATCTAACTCAACACTTAGAAATTTTGCTTTAAACTTCAAGTTACTTGAGTCTGCATATATACTTTTGTGTTATTTATAAAATAGTGCAAAACCTTCTGGTTAAATTTATCTGAACAATGTTTATAAAAACAAAGTCTTTAGACAGCTTTTTCTTTCAAACATTAGTTCTAAAGGTTTTTTAAAGCAAGCAAATATACTTGGTAAAAGTGCATGTTTGTCAGCATAATTATCAGAACTCAAGCAATACAGATGGAAAATAGTCATAAGAATTCAAACTACAGTCCTTGTAAGGAAAATCCAAAGAAAAGAACGGAAACAGAGAGTAGTAATTACTACAGTGAGAGCTTATGAGAGTATAATATTATAATCCTCATATGCAGAAACACGTTTGCAAAGACAGCCAGAACACTGAAGCATTGGTCAGTATATGAGTGCAATCTTACATCAAAATTAGTATAAAGACAATTGAAATTAGACACGTTTCTGAACTGAATGAAAGCCATTTAAACAGAAAGTGCTCACAGATTGCCTCTGAAAATGGTCAGTTGTGTGCAGTGGGCCTATCTAGACAACAGATGGCTAAAATACATAATTAAAAAAATAAAAACAACATTTGTATGATGGTCTAGGTTGTTTGAAGACAAAACAATGTATTGAATTGTCATATTAAGCTGTGCCAGTTATACAAGAACTGTGCAGAGCCCCTATGACAGAAAAATACAGGAAAAACTTTAGTGTGATTGCTAAACACAGATGGACCTACTAAATGAGTTAGCATGGTAATTGCTGTCAAACAAAACAAAGTTAGAATATGTACAGAGCAGCAAAACATTAACAAATGGATTTTGAGGGAACATAATCCTTTATAGACAGCAAAAAAGAGATCGCTGCCAAAAGTAAGGCAATATTCTTTCACTGACAAACGTTAATCTAGCATTTTTGCAGTTTAAGATAGATGAAGTAAGTTCCAATCTATGTAGTTTTAGTACAGTGTTGGTGAGATACAGATTTCTGAGACTGCCATTTGACATCTCATCACCTCCTGAGGTATTTCAAACATCTGCAGCTGATGTAATTGAAGGCTTAGAAGTTGTGAGCATAAGTGATAATATTTTGGTTTAGGGCTCTAACAAGCAACAACATGACACTATACTGAATAAACTACAGGACAGACTAAGAATAAATCTGAAAATAAATAAAGCAAAATGTCAGACTGTATGCCATCTCTGAAATATGTGGGTCAACTTCTTACAGCAGCTACAAGATGAAGACAAGATATCTGCAGTCGTGAATATGCAAACTGTAACAGACAAACCGTTGTTAATGTGATTATCTGGTATGATACAATACCTGTCTAAGTTCATTCCTCACTTAGCAGATGTAACCATATCACTAAAAATCTACTTAAGCAGAATCTAGTCTTGAGGGAACAAGCTAGGAGTTTTGACTGAAGACGCTAGTGGCTATTACATTTACACTTTCATATTTTAATAAATCAATATTTATAATGCTTCAAGTGGACACAACACAAAAAGAAAGGTTAGGGCATTGCTAGTGCAGGAAGACAAATGTATTGCCTCTTTATCAAGAGCTTTGAAAGGTGCAAAAACTAGACTAGAACTAGACCCTCAACTAGACAGAAATTCCTAGAACTACGCAATAGAGTCAAAAAGCTAATAAAACAGGACAAATTCCAATACTACAAGTCTGCCCTAGACTCCTCCGAACACAGCCCCAAACAATTCTGTTCCTCCATAAACTCCATCCTCCACCCAGGTAAAGTCAGTACCCCTCATCCTAACATCCCTCACTCCTCAGAAAATATTGCCAACTCATTCAACACACACTTCACACAAACCATACTATCACTAGCTAAACAACACAACCACCCTCCCCTCCAACCCACAACTTCAAATACTAATCTCCCCACTGCCTTCTCTTTTTCTCCTGTACCTATCTCCAACATAAAAAAACTCTTAACTAAACTTAAACTCACCAAATTAGCAGCAGACAACCTCCCAAGTGAATACCTAAAAATCGCAGCTGATGCTCTGGCCTACCCAGTATCCATATTGATTAACCAATCTCTGTCAGAAAGTTATGTTCCCACACTGTGGAAAGTATTGCATATAATTCTCCTCCACAAAGGCAGACCCTCCACAGAACTAACCAATTACAGCCCCATAGCTATTCTCTCTCCACTCTCCAAAATACTAGAGAGATGCATACACTCTCAGGTCTCAGACTACCTCCTTACAAACAACCTCCTTTCCAATACTCAACATGGTTTCCGACCAAACCATAGCACCACCACTGCCTTACTCTCCTTTACTAACACTATCCTTCAGCATAAAAACAATGGCTATCTCTCCTCTGCTACTTTCCTAGACCTATCTAAAGCATTTGACATGGTCCCACACAAACAACTTATCTCTGTCCTCAGTAACCTATCCTTCTCACAATCAGTCACCAACTGGTTTCAGAGTTACCTGTCTGACCGCCAACACTCCGTTGTATGGCAAAATGACATATCTCCCCAACTACCTGTCTCCATAGGGGTTCCCCAAGGATCCATCCTTGGACCCCTACTCTTCTCTGTTTTCACAAATAATCTAGCCTCTGCCACCACACATGGCACACTCATACAGTACGCAGATGACTCGACCATCATCTGCTCAGCCCAGTCCCTACCCAAACTGCAAAAAGTCACACAGGAAGCCTTTTCCTCTGTTGAAACTTGGTTATCCGATGCCCAATTAATACTCAACCCAAACAAAACTAAACTACTCATCTTCCAACCCACCAAACATACTCAAAACAACTCTCACTTTAACATCACAGCAAAAGACAACACCACTATATACCCAACTGAACATACCAAATTGCTAGGAATGGAAATAGACAATAAACTAAAATTTGACATTCACATATCCATGACCATAAAAAAAGTCCACAAAAAACTAGGAGCGTTATACAGAAATAAGCATCTTCTCACCAAAGCAGCAAAGATTTCAATAGCAAATTCCCACCTTATCTCCACCCTACTTTATGCCTCTCCAATATATACCAACCTAAGGCAATGCGATCTAAACAAGCTAGAGACCTGCTACAACAAAATTGCCAAATTCGCCACAGGGGCATCCTACCGTAGTCACCACTGTCTCTCACTTGCTGAACTGGGCTGGCTTGAACTCCCTCACCTCCTTCAATGGTATCAACTCTCACTCACCCACAAACTAGTAAACCATCCACTAAATGTCCCATCCCTCCAGAATCTACTCCAACCCTATCGCACCACCAGACCACTAAGATCCAGCAACAAAAATCACTTATAGGTTTATAGTTTAGTACTAAGCTAACTGCCCTTGTGAGCCATTTTAAGCCTAGCCAATTATCCCTTGTGAGACTCAAACTCTGCACCTTGTGTTTGCAAGGGAAACATCTTAGCTATTAAGCCACCCTCCCAACAAAAATAAACAGCCTCTGCAAGGCTCGAACCAAGGACCATGCACACCACAGACAAAGTGATTTACCACTAAGCCATGTCAGACATAAACATGATACCTGTTGTGCTACTAACACAGCTTACCTTTATCTACTACCTGTCCCAAATTGCAGATCACTAAAGCCAATAACTCTGCTGGTGAAGCACTATTCTCTTGCACCATAGCCAAATTATGGAACTCCTTCCCAGCCACAATTACCTCCGTACCATCATGCACCCACTTCAAAACTTTACTAAAAGCGCACCTAAAAATATGCTGGCTATGCCCTTGCAACTCCCACTCTAATATCACCCACCCGATCCAACCACTACCTTTCTTTCCACTCCATATTATACAGCAGGAACTTCTTATTGTAACATTTGTTAATGTCTGTTATGTACTTCACAGATAAAGATTCTAGTTGTCTACTAATGTACTATGTTTTTCATCTGTAAATATGTTGTAAGTAATTGCTATGTAAATTATTAATCCCTATGTAATCCAATGTAACTATTGTCTGTTTATTTTAACTGTGGAGCTTTTCTCCCCGGGCCTCCGCTGAAAATGGGCCTACGTCCAGCCGGACACTCCCAGTCAACAAATATAAATAAATAAATAAATAAATAAATAAAACTATGTGTGTGGAGACTGAGAAAGTAATACTAGCCATAGTCTTTTGTGGTTGTCAGGTTGTCAGAGATTTTTTGATTATGTATATGGAAGACATATTACAGTGGAGAAACATCTTACGCTTTTGCAAAGCATGTTTAGAAATTCTTGCATAAAGTATCTGCAAGATTACAAATCATGTAGTAGAAACTTCAGAAATAGGATGGGAAAATGCAAAAAAAGCAAGTGGCACTATTCTTGATGATAGCAAGGAAGATTTGCTGGTCAACTTGGGAGTTCTGTGGGTTCATAGCTCTTAACCTCTTGGAATAAAAAATCTGACCAAAGCCAATAATAATGGAAGGATAAAGCCACGAAAGTAGGCACATGTTAAATATTGTTGTTATAAACTTAGAAAGTTGCTAGAATAAAAGGTGTTGTGTCACCATTCATTTTCTGAAGGATATGAAGTCTGTAACTCAAATGCCTGTCATTATTTAATGAAGTCAGTCCTCCCCGATTTGCTACAAACTACCAAAAAACACAATTTTTATTAGGAACAGACCAAAAATGTGAGTCAAAATTCTGGACAGTCAGCAAAAATCTACAGTTGAAAGGTATGTGTGGGTTATGAAAAATTCTAGTAACTACTGATAAAGTGCAAGAAGTGAGTACAACTACTGGAGAAGATACAGAGAGTCTACAGTTAAGAAAATCCATAATGTCCAGCTGGGCAGATACTGCAAAGCACTTACATCTAGTAATTCAGTCATTCTCCATCTTCTGAGAAGATGTTGCCATATATCCAAGACCAGACAATGCAAAGCATTAACTTCCATTAATTCAGTCACGTTACACCTTTGGAGAATAAACTATAGTGTATCCAGGATTTATTGCTCAGAAGTGAGAATTATAACTCAATCACAACTGTGAAAAATGCTTCCATAATACTTTAGTCACATGAATGATTATGCAAGTGAAGAAATAACAAGAGGTAGCATGTACTGGAACAACATGACTGCACAATTAAGAGCAATTGATACAAAATAGTTTGTAATATGTACAAAGACCAGAATCAGAAAAGAAATGATACCTCATGAGATGTGACATCTGCCTTAGAAATGTAGGAGCTGACTTGTGTGGTGTTTGCAGGACAGTATTAGCTTGGACATTAACACACCTGTGTGGCAGAAGAATGCTAACACCTCCTAAACCTCTACTGTCTACTCTGAATTTTGGAATGTTGCATTCTTACCAAACTATGACTGTCCAGAATGCAAGACTTTTGAAGGGTTAAATCCATCATTTGGAAGACACAGGTATATCTATCAAGAATTTTTACATTTACTTGGGTACAAAAAACTGTGCTAAGGCTGGTTATAGCACAGATTAAGGCTTCATTCTACCATGTAACAAGGCTGAAGATGATTGCAAACAACAGATCAATGTATTATGGCACTTGAGTGTTGGGATGTCATAGCCTGCACCATGCAGTGGTGAGGCTGTACAGTGTACCTGCGAGCATTCATTCCCCAAGTGCCTGGCATGTTGCCATCTCCAACCCACAGTGCTGGGCTTGTTCAGTTGTGCTACACTTTGTCAGGTGAACCAGTCTGTAATATATCAAGCAACATTATTTTACTCCTGCACAAGTAGTGCACTTAGTTTATTCACTCAGTTTGTGTATTTACCACTGTCTTTGGTCACATCTGTCAGGTCTTCCACTAGTCATGATGCTTTGAATGTTACATGCACATTATATCAGCTTACTTCATCATGTTGTGTCTTGTATTTTGGTTAGGTGGATTATGCTCTGTCCACACCTCCTCAGCTCTTGTTTGCAAGACTGCATTGCTGCAACCGTCATCCTTTGTATAATGCTATACAGGCCTGGATTAGGCACTGCTTCCATATTCAGAGATGTTTTGCACATTGTGGCTGGTGAAACTACCTGTCATCACCAAATGGACAGCAATAACCCAATCAGACTCTAGGCAAATCAAAATCTGAATAATTAAGCAAAAAAAAAAAAAAAAAACAGCAACATAAAGTCCATGGTATTCACATTTATTTGCCTAAGTATGTACCACATATATAGCTATTTTACAGATGTGATTTGATTTTCCAAGCATCATGGCATCTGAAAACAGTGATTAACAGATAGATGCACAATCTGAGACATAACACTATGAATAATGTATAGGTGAAACATTAAACAATATATGACAGCGCTGTTTTTATAATTTGTGCTTTCACCTGCTTAACTAATTTATATGCATCCAAGCATAAATTAGATCCTGGATAACAAAATGATTGGTCCTGGCTTCCCAAATTACAGACTGCTAGAATTCGTGGATTTAATAAAAATATTAAAATGGGATAGATATAAGAAACTCTAGCTTGGGGATAAAATGTGGGTATGTGCATGTTTTTATTTTTACTTTTTTTTTCAGTTCGAGCACAATGTATCTCAATTTTTAAATGATAGCAAGTATTAAACAACATGTGCAACTGGAGTATTTACACTGAATATGATTACCGTAGAAGCAAAGTGGTACATCCTAACCTGTAACTGTGATATACTTGTCCTAAAATATTTGAATATCACAGACTTCATGGGGTTGTCATCTTTTATTTTGACTATTCACATTTGACATACCAATAATTTCACTGTGTAGGTTATTATCATGCATTTGGTATTACTGTTTGCACTTCAACAGTCACTAGCTGATCTTTTTGGCACTTTTGGTTCCTGCTGCTTGCCAATCATCAGCTCCCACATGGCCAAGGACTTAGTTGTTCCCTCATCACCCAGGGTGAGAGTCAGTCAAAAGGGGCCAGCATTTAGGCAGACATTGGGTGCAGTCTCCCTTATCCATCCTATCCTGTGTACACAACAAGCAAAAACCCATGGCTGGGTTGTGTGTGGGTGTCAGTACTGCACCACCCTTCACTTCTGAAAGGGGCTGACATCACTAGGAATGCCCTGCCCACCCACAGGCAGCATCACATGGTTGTTTCCCTGGTCTTCACCACAAAACAGAACTCACATGAGCACCCCTCAAGTTGTGTACCCCTCCAGGATGAGCATGCCCATATTCCCTGTCTGTGCCATCAAGCATCCAACCTATTATTCAGACCTGGGTCATTGGGCTGCAGGCAGAGCTTTGTTCCTCCATGCCAGTGCTGCAAGCCTAATGGTGACCAGACTTTCAGCGGACAGAATTCTATACAATATCACTCTCTGTTTGCTTTCATCTAGCCTGTGTTATTTAAATTTAGTTATTTCAGTTTGATAACAGGTAAGTAGACTGGTTGGCACACCCTTTTCAGCCATGACGCGGGAACCATGGAGCAAGACACAAACAGAAAACTATACAGAAACTAAAGATTACACAAGAGTTGTACATACTACAGTACTAAGCCAGTAACATTACATTTGTATGTACAATTACGGCAGACATTCAGTCATTGGTCATCAGTGACTACAGCATGAGATACAATGACCAGCCATCTGTACAGGTCTGGTCACACTGCTCATCTCCCTTCGAAAGGTTCTGAATTATTTGTTTTAGCAGGGATTCTACTATTTCCCTATAAATGAGTTCGGATAAGCAGGCTGAAATGTTGCAGTCATGAGAAAGTGTATCTGCATAGAAACAGTGGTGGATACATGCAGCAACCTTCTTAAAGTGGTAGTTGGGGGAACTGAATATAGGAAAGCATGGAAAAGAAATAAAGGAATTGTTGGGAAGCATGGAAAATAGAATGACAGAACTGGTTACCTAAGTATTGTCTGCAGCTTATACAGAAGGTTAGAGAAACAGACAGACTAGGTGGATCAGACAGTCCTTATCAGCCATCCTAATCTTTGTTTCTGAATTAAATGAATGGCAAAAAAAAAATTCAAGGTCAGTTCGCAGACTCTTTCAGTAGCACAACTAGTTGTAGTTGCATGATTTTCACTCAACAATTACTACAAATCCCACTTGAATTGGACACGGCATGAAGAACCATGCCACAGGACTCACTAACAGTGCTATGAAAACCATATTAAAGCAGTCTAGGAGTTAAAAGTGAAACACAGGGCTGCGCTAAAACAAAATATCCCATATAAGAATGTGACCAGTGGGGCAGATTAAGCATACCCTGGGACCCATGCAGCGTTCAGTCCATGGGCAACCTACCCTCACCCCGACTGCAACAACCTACCTTCCAGCTTGTTATTTCAGAAGAGCACATGCATGCACGCACGCACACACACACACACACACACACACACACACACACACACACACACACACACACACACACACACACACACACACACAGACATGTTTGTCATTATTTACTGACTGCAGTCAGCAATGATGTGCCAGAAAACCAAAAATTTTAAATTGCTATGAGGAGCAAACCAAGAATGTTAAGCAAAATGAGGGACATTCTACAAAATCAGGGACAGTTGAGAGGTGTGGTCATGGCACAGAGGATTAAAGTTATGAGATACCTGCTCCATGTATGATTCCCGAATTCCCTAACTGGCTGAATGCCAAAGAAAAGTGAAATCATTGCATGTGTTAAGTCATTGCTGTAATAACATCATCACTCTGTTAATCTTGATGCATTAGCCACTGAACTGAACTTCTGAAATTACAAAATCATAGAAAATACAAGGCAACAGGGCCCTGTGGCGATTAATGCCTTACCAGTACCCCCTTAGACCTTGAATAGTTTTTTCAGTGTGTAACAGGCCAGTGATACCAGGGATGAATTTGTGGATCCCCATCTTGTTGTTTAACTCCTTTTTGAAAGAAGATAGTGTGCATCATTGCTCAATTTGGAGTGTAAGTTTGTTACAGAGAAGGGGTAAGTATTGTGTGACACATCTGTCACTCCACCATGCTTCATTTATTTGCTGAGTCAGGTTTAGATATTTGGTTCTAGTGTTAGATGGACTTATGGACATAAGAGGTTGTGAACTACTGGGTCCCTAATAGCCAAAAAGCCAAGGCGCATATCACTCCTAAAAAGCCTCTATGAACTGAATAAAGGGACAACACTTCTAGCCTCGGCTGGTAGCTCTTGTCTTTAAAGCCTATGATCTTTTAGTTAGGAACTTTTGGGGTCATAATTTAAACAGGACACAAAAATTTGTCTCACCCTGATATTTTAGGTTATAAGTTGTTATTTTGTCACAAAAATAGGAGCTTTGAGAGTTACGAGCTGCATTCAGTGACACATGACTGCTACCAGTGATACCATTGATACTAAGAACAGCTGGCCCAGGAGTAAAATGGGGATGGGATACTCAGCAGAGGCTACTGTGCTGCCATTTCTTGTTAATCAATTTCTCTTTCAGCACTGGATAAGATTTTCAGCCAAATCTTCCCCATCCTTTGAGCTAAAGTGTTTTTCATTTATTTGCATTATTTATTTGTTGCCTTGTAACAAGCTGAATAACTGGACAGCACTCTTGCAACTTTTTTCTTGTGTTAAATATAACATCACGTGGAAATTGCACCATTTTTGGTACTGATTCGGAATATTGTTCACTTTAACAGACTAAGCCCTAAACCTTCCATGTCGCGAAATGTGCAACATTACCTGTCATAATGTGTAACAAATATCCAGAAGAGATGGGTGCAGCTTCTGACTAGTATTGCCCCCAGAGCCAGATCCTGGACAAATCGAGCCCTAGGCAGGATAATGACCCAGGCCCCCAGCCTGCAGCCATACCTATATCACACTACTTAGCTATCTCTCCTCAATTACCACAGAACAGTGTTTAAACTTATCCATACTATGTTCGTCTGTACATCTGCAATGATCACAGAAATATGGACTTAATGTAAAATGTTTTATAGTACAAATGCTGACTGCCATTTGCTAAACAAAACAAAACACTCTTACATTGAAAACCAGACTTTGCATGAGCAACAGCAAACTTCTCTTCCATTGAAACTTACATTTATTAAAAATCCATCTGGCAACTCATTAAATTTCAAGAGACATGCTGGCATTCATAGTCAAACACGGTCTAGAAATTCAAAAGACAAATGTGTAATTCATTTGTTAACAGCTTGGGACAGCCCACTGACGCACGTGCATCTTATCAGGAGCAGCCTATGAGCACTGTCAAGTGAAGTGAATTGGTCAGAATCGAACAGCACATAAACTAAGATTGAGGGAATAAAAATATGCATTACAGGAAGCAGATCATAACATCTCATAGCCTGACTCATCTGCAGTAAGCACCGAATTATTATAGCCAATCATGCCCCTTTTCATGCAAACCCCCCCCAAAAACAAACAAGAAAAACAAAACAAAACAAAACAAAAAAGCTAAATTAGAAATGTATTTATAGTTAAAATAGCATTAAATTTCTAGACTTCATGCTATCTATTTTATTCACACACAAAAAATAAACACACTGTACCAGTCAACAGAAAGAAGGAACCAAGGATTGTACCCACCAAACATGTTTCATTTGATGACACTTCAGTTTACTACACTGGATTCCTTCCTTTACACCATAAATAATCTGGGATGAAGGAGCCAAGTATTTATACACACACACACACACACACACACACACACACACACACACACACACACACACACACACACACACACACACACAATGTGAGCATCAATTACATCCCCTTGTATGACTGTGTGAATTTAGATGATTATTTGCAATTAACTGAATGAACAAATACATTGATAATGACTGAGAAGTGCATTTCAGCTCTCTTGCTGCGAAAACCATACAGTGCAGTCCACTACAACCCACATTCCTTTTCAAACTCTAAGTTCAAGAATTAGTAGGAAGACCAAAAATCAAGAACAGATTTAAATATTTCTTGTATATACTTAGAAATTAAGTTTTGCATTAGCCAGCATTTTCTGAAGGACAGAATGTCTGAAAGTCACATGTCTGTCATTACTTAGTGACTGCAGACCATAACAAATTGCAAGAAAGCCACACATTTTTCAAGGAATAGTTCAAAATATTTCTTCTTTGCTGAGGAATTCTGGACAAAGACAAAAATAATCTGTGGGGGGAGGGGCAAAGGCACAAAAAGGGTAATGTTTAAATATTATTTGTTAATTAAGTAAAAACACTGGACAAATGACTCCTTTTCAAGGGTGACCCAATATCGCTATCTGAGAGACTTGCTCAAAGTCAAATCATAGGCAAATGGAGGTGGAAGGATTCAAGCCCTGTACCTTTGACTACAGGAAAGAATTAATTAACAGCTCAGAGCCTGAAGTACCAGACAAATGTAATTCACTCAAAGCTTCAACAGAACAGCAGGTGTTGCATATTTTGTGAACAATAAGAACCATGGAACTATAATGACTGGCATTACTGAACTGACTATATTCCCTAGTGATCTGCAAGAAAATAAATTGTGTTTTGTTACTTATTTGTTAAACAAATAAGACCACTGGACAAACTGTCCTCATTTTGACGGCTAACTGAAAGCACTGTGTGGTTAAATGACTTGCTTAAATTGGCACAGTAGCCAAATGAAGGTGAAAGGAGTCAAACCCTATACCCCAGGTTCAGAAAGCAAATAGTTAACAGCTCAGAACTTTAGTCCTCTGTGCTAACCACCTGATCAATTAATGAGGGACAGAGCATAAAACCATGCCAAAAATCAGAAATGTTCTACATAACTGGATACATAGCAGGCAAAGTACTCTGATTCACTTAAAAAAAGTCAACAGAATAGGTTTGGCATCCACATGTATTTTCTCAACAACAAAAAATGTGAAACTCTAATGACTGGCATTACTGACTGATGGTAATCATTAATAATTTATCAGCAGATGAATATCTGGCAGTTAGTGCAGAGAAGTAAAGTTCTAAGCTCTGTAGTCAAGGTTACACAGTTTGATTCTTTTTGCCTTAATTTGCTTACTGTGTGACCTTGAGAAAGTCACTTAACCAGGCAGTGCTCCTGGGTTGCCCCCCCCCCCCTTTTGTACTTAACCAAAAAAGTGAATGCTCTGTGATTTACATGATTTGCTTGAACAGGGTAGGTACTTTGTCAGCCCAGGTCCTTGTAAATTAACTCCATGTACAGACTCTCTCCAGATATTTCGGACAGGTCCTTCTAAATAACTATCTCCTTTGATGACCCCTTGAGGCACACACAGAAACATATGCACACAAACACACATACACACATACCCACACATGCACATGTACACACACACACACACACACACACACACACACACACACACACACACACACACACCACTCACTGTGAGAAGAAGGCAGTTTGCTACCACTCATGAGATATTCTTCCTGAGCTGCTCTCAGAGATCAAATGTGAACTGAATTGAGCTGGAAATTGCAACCATTTCCAATATGTTATGAACAGGTTTGTTTATGTCCCATTACAAGTTCATAGTTTGCAAGGTCCTCCTTATTCTTGTACGTTGCAGGTTAAACATAATTTACATTTTTCATGATAGTGAGTGAGTTCTCTCTCAGAACAAGCCGGAAAGTCTACAGCCAGTGTTTGCCTCCCATTTGATCTACTCTATCCTAACCCAGTCTACACTAACGTAAGTTTAATCATCAAAGGATTCAGCTCATGTTGCTGTTACACAGTGGATAGTGCTCTTCCTACTTCATTTTCCTACAGGCAGGGTCACTGTCATCAGCGTACACACTGTAACTTTGCACTGCAGACTGTTAAAAGCACAGTCATTCATGGAATTATAATTTGTGCTAAACTGAGTTTTGCCCTCATCCAGACATGGTTAGTCAGGTTGTTTTCCTTCATATGTTCATTGCAGGGCAATACTTCCTGTATCAGTGTGTTAACCTTTAGTAATCAATGTAAAATAACATTTGGACTATTCATACTCTGCTTCAGCTGTACATTGTATGTCAGCTTTACTGTACCACAAACAGCTCGGCTACACATATATCCTGAGGAAGGCGCCCAACTCTGGGTGGTAATGTGGGGTTATGGCAGCAGAAAACATCAGTCATTTTCTTTTATACTCCACCTCTGCACCCATCAGGAAGTCAGCATGTAATGAAGCACATGCAGGAACAATGCTGTGTTCTGGGAATCTTCTTATCAGCTGTGTCTTGTAATTTGGCTGCAGTCTCTAGCCTGCCTCAAGCTTCCATCAGGGAGTAAGAAGTTACCACAGTTATTCAGGTAATTCTCCCTACAAAAAAGAAGGAAAGTAGGATGGCAAGTCTTTCTTCACTCAGCTAGCTGCTCAAGCATCTAGCAGTCTAGTATGTGAGCCCAGTGAAGATGTGGGGTGCAGCAGCAGCAGCTATCTCCTTTAGTGTTATTATGAGTGGACATGAAAGGCTGCACCCTCCCATGCACATCAGGCTGCACCCTCCCATGCACATCAGGCTGCACCCTCCCATGTACATCAGGCTGCAATCTCCCATGTACATCAGGCTGCACCCCTCCATGCACATTAGGCTGCACCCTACCATACACATCAGGCTGCACCCTCCCATGCACATCAGGCTGCACCCTCCCATGCACATCAGGCTTCAATCTCCCATGTACATCAGGCTGCACCCTCCCATGCACATTAGGCTGCACCATACCATACACATCAGGTTGCACCCTCCCATGCACATTAGGCTGCACCCTCCCATGCACATCAGGCTTCAATCTCCCATGTACATCAGGCTGCACCCTCCCATGCACATTAGGCTGCACCATACCATACACATCAGGTTGCACCCTCCCATGCACATCAGGCTGCACCCTCCCATGCACATTAGGCTGCACTATACCATACACATCAAGCTGCACCCTCCCATGCACATCAGGCTGCACCCTCCCATGCACATTAGGCTGCACTATACCATACACATCAGGCTGCACCCTCCCATGCACATTAGGCTGCACCCTACCATACACATCAGGCTGCACCCTCCCATGCACATCAGGCTGCACCCTCCCATACACATCAGGCTTCAATCTCCCATGTACATCAGGCTGCATCCTCCCATGCACATTAGGCTGCACCATACCATACACATCAGGTTGCACCCTCCCATGCACATCAGGCTGCACCCTCCCATGCACATCAGGCTTCAATCTCCCATGTACATCAGGCTGCACCCTCCCATGCACATTAGGCTGCACCATACCATACACATCAGGTTGCACCCTCCCATGCACATCAGGCTGCACCCTCCCATGCACATTAGGCTGCACTATACCATACACATCAGGCTGCACCCTCCCATGCACATCAGGCTGCACCCTCCCATGCACATTAGGCTGCACCATACCATACACATCAGGCTGCACCCTACCATACACATCAGGCTGTACCCTCCCATACACATCAGGCTGCACTCTCTCATGCACATTAGCACATCACGCACCGAGAACATCAAAGGGCCAGGGAAGAAATATGTTGGATTGGCAAGTTGAGCTTATTCTCTCCCATCAAGAGGTATAAAATTAGTACCCACACAATCACGCTTAAAAGTGGATATGTAAGGACCCTAAACTTCATTAACTACATAAAGTGCATGTTTGCAGCCTGACAGAAAATAATTATGCATAACAAGTATAAATGAAATACAACAATATTACACAGCACATTTTTTCAACTTAACTAGCCCAACAAATCAGTACAAGAAAACAAACAATGAATGATCAAATGAGGAAACAGACAAAGAAGGCAAAACACAGAGCTGTACTGCCAGCTATCAAGGGATCAGTGGTAAGGTGGCCCCTACCTACAATACCCTGTTATGCAAACACTTGTGTGTAGCCAAATGTGAACATTTAAATCAAAAATTCAATAAGATTTGAACTCTTTTTACAACTGTATCATAAAATGTCTAAAAGACAAGTTTAGTAAAATCCCAGAAAACAGTGAATTTGCCAAGTTTGTGTGTTGCTTCATACGAGAGCTTGTACCTTCTGCATCGGGGAAACTAAATTGTAGTGTTTGCTTTTCAGGACACATGTCCAGGCGGCATGTTAGGTCATCATGCTTCAATGAGATGCAGATAAATTAACACAACATGAACACAGGGAATCTAGCGCTTACAAATGTTATTGAGATGAAAAAAAAAATGCAGGCTTATTTAGTTATTATAACAGATTTAAACCAAATTTAGCAACCTTGTAACAATGAGAAAAAAGACATCAGGAAAAGAATGGGAAAATAACATTTCAAAAGTCAGTAACTTTGCTACAGTCTGCCTAAGTATTATTTCACTAAATAGGTGATAAATATTTTATTATTTACTATGACGTTTCATCGTATGACAAGGAATATGTACTTTGGTATTGAATGACTGATGGTTCTGAGAAGCCCCTTGGTTTTCTCTCTCGTATACTGATATGCCTACCAAGTAAAAGTAATTACAAATGGACAAAGAAGAAGAATTGACCAACATTTCTGGAACCAGATTTCATAAATATTTATATGGTTACTTCATTACCATGAACACATGATATCTGAAACCACTGAGTACTTCAATTAATGAATAGAAACTTGTCCCACAAAAAGGTTTTATTAGAATTACTACGCCTGTCAATGCTAAGGTGGTCAGTCAAGTGTCTCACTAATACTGAAACCTCAAATAGGCTACTCATTCAAGAAATGGTTACTGACTTGAGCAACACTGATTGGAAATCATATACAATGCACGAGTGCACACAGAGAAAGTTCAACAGTGGACTGCAAAAAATGCAATTTTATCACATTATTATGAGCTCATTGCTAAATAGTGAACTATTGATTTGTAACTAGTGAAACAAGGGTTATGATATTCTATACTCTGTTGCATCATCATCTCTTTCCACTTTGAACTATAGGCTGATGCACCCACATTTAGCTGGTTTCTACAAAATATGAAATTCACTCAGATGCAGACTTTAGATAAAAAAATAATAAGCTGAGATGTGTTGCAGCTGGAGATGATGGCTGTGTGCAGGGCTACACTTATGGTCTTAAATGGATTTGAAAATAAGTTCAACGGCTTGGTCTCTCTTACAAGATGGTCATGGCTGGCATTCAGTTCTGTGGATGCATGAATATCAAGTAAAACAATGTACCGATCTCTAAACCTAAATAAGACTAAAGGTTTCCTGAACATCATAGAGACTCTACCTGTTTTATAGACAACTGTTGTATTTGTGGAAGTTGCAGTTGATGGTCCCCAACCAGCAATTACTCAGACAAAAGAAAATCTGCTCATTGAAATGTTATGATTAACCAGTAATCACCCTGCCTAGACATTATATTTTGAAAGGCATTATCTTATTCACACAAATGACTGTTAGATACTAGTCAACCTTCTCTGTGAAACACCATGAATGTGCTTTGACTATGTTGAAAGGCTGTTTGGCTTCTCAACATTTTCCTAGTACAGAAAATGACACTGAAATCTTTATTATATTTTAATGCTATGAGTGAAATTTAGAAATTTCAAAGTTTTCAAAAGCTAAGGTATTATAAGTCAAGTATTCCTCTACCAAAAGTAGTTATTTGGGAAACACCTCCCATAAACAGGGACTGCAGTATCTAGAATATATATACAATGCCCCATTTGGGGTGTACCTCACAAGACACTTCCAACAGCTGGAAAGACCACAAAAGTGCCTCACCAAGAGGATTACTGGCCTCAAACATATGTCCTATGCAGCCCGACTGGAAAAGCTTCGGCTGTACTCAGTGGCATATCGCTTACTCAGAGGTGATCTCTGCCTGACTTACAAAGCCATGTCCAACTCAGAATTGGTGGACATGCTCCACCTAAAGAAATCCAAGTCACTGCGAGCCACTCGCTCTAGTGAGCTAAGCCTCACCACAACAATAAATAGAACATGCTGGAGGGATACATTCCTGTCACAGAGACTCCCCATGCTTTGGAACAAAATTCCTAACTACATTAGACAGAGCCCCTCACTAACACTCTTCAAGAGAAACCTTGACGAGTGGATGGGTAACAGAAAGTGCACCCCTGGGATCCACTTCATTGGCTCTTCTTGACAGAAGCTCAGTTAATTAATCAATGGGGCGGCAAAAGCTGACACACTCTGGCTAGGCTTATAAATGCCCTCAGGCAGATAGCCTAGTACCTACCTATGAACCTATGAACCTATGTATTCATGTGTGATTATATTTTGCTATTTTGTTGTTGCATTACTAAATGCTACCATTAGATGGTGAGTGTGTTCAAAGAACACAAACTCTTTGTGATGCAGTTTTACTTCTGTGCCTGAACAAAGCAGTTAAATCCTGTTCTGCTGCTGAAACCATTTACATTGCAGCTTTACTGGAGTCTATGTGGGTGCATGATAACTAATCAAGAATCAACTCAGTGAAACACACACACACACACACACACACACGCACACACACACACACACACACACACACACACACACACACACACACACACACACGTACGTGTGCATACATTAATTAAGCTGTGCACTACAACACCCACCTCTAACATGGTTGAGTTGTCTGTCCTTACTCACAAAAGGTGTGACCACAATGAATGGTTTTGTTAATTGGTTGGATTAGTGCAGGTGGGAGCACAGCCTTCATAACATCAAGGGCAGAGTAACAAAAATAGCTGGTCAAGCCCATCTGCAGAGCTTAAAATTGAGGAAAAAGTGACAAAGTTTGCTACCAAAACCAAGGAAAATAAAGTCAGAAAAATGGAATGGGACCTCCACAATCAACAGAACCCAGACACCTGGGCCCAAGAAAACAACAGACCACTCAGAAGTCAATTTGGAGCCCGATGATTCTTTAACAGATACACAAACCTAAGGTCAAATTACCTTAACCACAATAGACACCATGGTTTTCACCATGAAAACAGATGCCATCAGGACCACTACCAATTGACTAATGGTTACCACAAGAACAAAGAACTTGACATCAAAGCACAGGATTTTCACAAACACTCTACCCCTAGGGAACCAGTCCAACTGGCACACCCAGACACTTCCCCCACAAAGAAACCACCCAGCTCTAGGAGCACATAGTCCCTAATCAACCCTCTTAGGTTCAGCTCCCCAACCAATGACCCCACCTTTGAATCACACCAGGGACTAGTATCATCAGAGGTTTCAACCATCTCCATACCACAGGTGGGATGGAAACAGGGCTCGCAAAAGAATGTACAAAGATTTGGAACCACTCTATGAAGCACCTTGTGGACCTGGAAAAAAAAGTATTAGGTAAAGGTCTTACTTTTGTTCTTTACAGACATAGTAACATGTTGAACACAACTCAGTTTGAAACTTTGTTAGGAAATTAAACTTTAAGGATTTTTTCAGGACAGGGATGGGAGAGAGGCAGAGGGGGAAAACTTCAATGGCAATAGCCACACTAAAAAATAGAAGTGGCCAAGTGACTTTTGTACACCCAGTATTGACAGCTTTCAAGAATAAATTTGAGAGGAACATTAGGAATATTTTACAAAAGCTCACCAGGAAACATTTCTACATCCCTGACAGGGAGGAAATCACTGCCCTAGTATAGCTAGGCAATGACAAAACCAAGAGGATAATGAAAGCTGATAATGGAGGTGGGATAGTAGTTACAGACACAGTTGCTTACAACAACAAGATATGGCACCTTTTGGGCAAAGAAGCATTCTGTTGTCAAACCAAGCTAGGCAGGTTTAAGACCTCCTATGAGGACATTTACCAAAATGTGACATTTCTTAATGAAGAAAGTCTCATTAATTATCAGCTACACAAATCCCTTACAGTGCTATCTCCCAGGCCCCTCTATTCTTTGGCATTCCAAAACCCACAAGAATCTGCAGAACCCCCCTTCCCATAGACCAATGGTGGATAGCAGAGGTCTACTTACTGAACCCATTTCCATTCACCTGGAGGTTCAGATCAAACCCCTAGCAGAATGAAACAGGTCCTTTATCCTTAACTTGATGGATTTTCTAAAAAAAAAGATAAAGGACTTGGTCATCAGCACCAGCTCCATTTTACTCATCACTGATGGGGAAGCACTGTACACAGTACCTCCACATAACTACTGCATCACCACAGTCACATAAGCCTATTACAAGGAAAGGACAGCACTACCAGGGAAACAGAGCTTTTAGGCAGACTGCTAAAATCCTACTAAGCAATAAATTCTTCTAATTCAAGGGCCACTACTTTAGGTAGACAAGAGGGATAGGATTGGGACATCAGTGCACAAAGCCTCATTAATACAGCCTTAGGAAAATGGGAAGAGGCAGTAGTCTGACACTCCCCCCTACTTCCCATTTATGGGTTACTATCTGCACTTTATAGGCAATAGTTTTATCATTTGCGAGGGCAACAGCAGACTTCTCCAAGATTTCTTTAATCATAGTGGTAATTCCACCACCTTCCTTAAATTTATCAACGGCTGCACCTTTGATATACTGAACTTTTAAACCTCACCATCTTGAAAGACCTCACCACAGGGTGACCCACCAACATCCTTTACAGGAAGCCCACTAGGGTAAATCTGCAAAACAGCAGCTGCAGCATGCACCCCCCCAAATGCCAAAAAGAATGTTATAAAGTCCCAGGGTATGCATGTAGCTAGAGCTTCCAAGGAGTTAATTGACTTCACCAAAAAAAAAAAATAAATAAAACACTATCAACATTTTTTAGCAAGTGGGTACTGCAACAAACTGATGAGAACCATCCTGGACCAAATTAGGATTATGAAGACAGACAATGACCACACTTCACTGGATCTAGTTGACAGACTCCATAGTGAATTTAAAATTCTGACAGTGATTCACAAAGCGACATATGAGATAGAAGCAAGACCCTTACCTACACCACAGACTACAATGACATCAGAAAAGTCATGACAGAGAACTGGATTATCATAACAAAAAATAGTTGAACAAACATTTTTCAGAAACAAATGAGATACGCTTTCAAAAAGGCAGAATTAGGAGTTATGTGGATTTACAGTTGATGAGTTTTGCTAACTGCTTTAAACATCCTCCCACAGGAAAGTTTTTATGAGCAAAACTTATGAAAACAAAAACTGTGAAGCAGTACTTTACAAAGCAAACAATTCTTCCTGTCTAAGCTTTTGTGTAGGGAAGACCATCAGACTAAACAGACAGACAGCACAACACCTCTTTGACATCAGGTCCCAGATCAGGAAGAACCCATTGGCTAAGCATCTAGCTGGGTATCCCAATCATACTGGCTTCCATTCTTATATCACATAAACCCTCAAACTGGATCCACTGGATACTAACAACAATGATTTTTGGAGAAAAAAGAACTTGAGTGATAAATCCAGCTCTGGAAAACAAAGCACTTGGTCTGAACTCCACATGCTCCATTAAAAATGTACTATATCTAAGGAAACTCAATCACAAAATTTATTATTGAGAGCTGGTATTTTCCCTGACTGCTCTTAAGCAACATTCAGACACCCCAAGCCCCTAAGGATTCAGACCTGGGCTGCTGGTGACAAGTTGTCCCATACAAGAAGCCATGGACACACTCACTTTACTGAGCTCTATATGATTACAGGGGTCTATATTAGAACACCGAAGTCTTAAAACTTTGAATGTTCTAATATCAACCCCTATTCAGTGAACGCTGAAAATATCGAACATGCAGATCAGCGAATTTTTTCCCAGGGAAAAAGTTTGCTGTTCCAAAACACATACAACACAAGCACACCAAAAAAACAGCAATCCACACACATACACTTAAAATCCTACATCTACCCCTACACTAAACTGTACATACACTACTATCTATCCACTTACCTTAACCCAAACCCTAACCCTAAGGTCTGTCACTATCGCACACCCACCTCACCCGTGCCCTAATCCTAACTCACCTACCCCGCCCTAACCCTAACGTCTGTTACAATCGTACACTTACCTGACCCGCACCCTAACCCTAACTCACCTAACCCACACCCTAACCCTCACATCCACACAATCGCACACTTACCTGAACCTGACCCGTAACTTTCCACCACAGTGCTGAAAATAGTGAAGCGATAGAAACGGCCAACCGAATTCTTTCCCTAGGAAAAAATTCAGTGTTCTGCAGCTTCGCTATTTTCAGCGTTCGCTGAATAGGGGTCGATATTAGAACATTCGAAGTTTTAAAACTTTGGTGTTCTAATATAGACCTGATTACAGCACTCCAATTCTTGGCACCCTCCCACTTGGATACAACCAATTATTCCAGCTCCAGGGACAAAAATCTCTCTTTTCAGCATGACGTCTAAGAAAAAAACACCTCCAAGAAGGCTCCCACAAGAACTGAATTGGGAATGGAAAATGAGAACTCAGCCATCAGCACTGGATCTATGTCCACACACACTGAGCAGGAAGTGGCACAGCTGGACATTAAAGTACCAGGGCTTAGCCAAAAAAGGAGGACCCACAAGCTCAGACCTTGGTTCACACCAACACATCCAACACGATGGGATTCTCCTTGATTTTTAATGTTTTTTTTTTTTTTATTTTTGTAAAATTGACTTACTTTCAGTATTATTTATATGGACATCATTTCTTTATGTCTGGACTCGTAGGTCTGCCATAAACCCTCCTCATTATTTTAGATGCTATACTCCTACATTATAAGTCTGAGTGACATCTTATTTAAGGATGTTATTATCCATGTAGTTATCTATATTCCACATGTTGCTCTCGCAATTATTTGGTTTTTGGTAAGGATAGTTTGATAGCTCTATTGGTGTAGTTTAGCCAGTAAAAAGTATTTTTTAGGGCATCACAAGTGTACAATGATCTTGAGGTTTGTCATTGCCACCCCGAATTGTTCTGGCCATTTACACATGTTGCTGCTCTCTGCAGCCAATAGTTTTTTAGCTTAATTTCTTTCTTAATGCTCTTCTGTTGTTTTGACAGCAGGGCAGATAACACTGCACTGGCTACTTCAGGGATGGCCCCCAGAGCAGTTGGCCATTGGAAAAGATCTGACAGTGCAAATCTGGTCATTTGCTCTAAAGCATCTGGAGGCAGTGTGATTTACATGGCTGTACCCATCTGGGTCAATCTGCATTTCAGAGATCAGGGAACCATGTGAAAGCTCATGACCAGGGCCAGCCCTAGATCCAGTGGATTGGTGGTTTTACCAAGGAGTAGGAAGCTTGCAAATGGGCCATCACCTTAAAGACAGCTTTTTTATTTTAATATCGGTGCCTCACTGTTAGAAAAATATGTATTAATGAGTGTATGCTTAAAGCCAATTAATAATCAAGTATTTTAATACGCTTTTCATTCTATTTTTCATGCACTATATTTTATACAAATTGAGTTTCATATGAGACTGGAGAAGATGCTTTTTGAAAACTGCAGTATGCTTTCTGAAACTTGCAATTTGCCCTCTGACCTAGTAACTGCTAGCACAGCAATATTCATGTTTATGCCTTTTGGAAATGTACTTGAGAAGCAGGTGCTTATCTGCTAGGTCAGGAACGAATGAATGAACAATACTATATTCTGTAAATGTAATGATTTTAGACAATCAGCTCTGTTCGAACCATGGGAACATGTGCAGCTGCAGTAACTTAGAGATAAAATAGACAAAGGATTATTAGAGAAATGAACTGCTAGCATTATGCTTGAATTAGCCATAGTACCTTGAATGGTAACATAACATGTATCTAACTGGTAGTAATCAAGGCCATGTTGTTTTCCTCAGGAAGTTTCACATAAAAATTGATAAATCAGCAGAAATTCATGGGAATGATGGTCAACAGATGATGATGAAAAAGGTGGTAATCTGTTACGTCAGCTTGGTAGGCCATGACTAGTTATAGAATGTATAAAAATGAAAGTATTTCCTGTTTCTAGTTAGACAAACTCTGTATTAGCACGTTTTTGTCTCCTTGCTGCAAGATTAAAGTGCCTTAACCTGAACCTACTGTGTTTTGATAATTTTTAAAGTATATTTTTCCTTTGACAGTTTGGTCCTTCGGACCGGAAAGTACCTCTCGCTCTAGGCCTAGGTCAAAATTGGGCCCGGTGGCTTGCATCCGTACGGAGAAGAGGCCAAATCGGCTCTTCTGTTTTGAAAGACCTCCGACTGAATTGTCGTTCAAAAGAGGCCAGCCACTGTTTCTGATCTGGGATTGGAGGACGAGTCAACGATCCGGTGGATCAACTCACGGAAGGTCAGGTAAGGAGGAATTACCTTATTTCTGTTTTAAGATCAGGGACTAATTACATAACTGTTTTTTTTGTCAGGTAGATTTGCATGTGCAGATCAGGGACAGAAAAAGGGGTTACTGTTTTTTGTCATAGATCAGGGAAACAGAATAGGTAGGCAGTTATTCTAGATAAACTGTGAAAAGGTATAGAACTGTGGTACCATGTGATAAAAAGGGTTATGTAACAATTTACAGCTTAGCGAAGGCAACAATGGGAAATCAGTATACAAAAGGTTCCCGAGACCCGACCCTAACTGAAGACGCGAAGTATATGCAATTACAGCATGCCGACAATGTTAAGTACTATACAAAATGGGTTGATAAGTATAAATTCGATGGTAATTTAGATAAACTTGCACTTATGAAACTTGTTAGGCAACTAAAAACAGACGCGAAAGGTCAACTAAAAAAGCAACGACAATTAGGAGTCCCTCAGGTGCATAGGTGGCTTGAGGAAGTAAATCTCAGGGAACAGAAAATAAAGAATTCAAAAACAATGTTCTTAGACAAAGAAGACAATAACTTGGTAATAGCAATGGCCCTGCCTTTGCCCCCTCAGCTTCCTTTACAGAATATGAAGCGAGTGGACAAGCCGATCCACCTCTACTATATCCAACTGTTTCTACAGCATCAAAACCTTTTGTTAGGGATCCTATTGAGACAAGATCTCGAACACGCGACTTGAGGAGGGAGATTGAATTATGTAAAATAAATAGAAAATCACAGGCTATGAGTGAAGAAGAGATATGTCCACTCATAGAAGTACCAAATCCTCAGGCAGGACAGGCAGGACAGGATCCGACTCTTTTAGTTTATAGACCGTGGACACTGGAGGATATCCGGAAAGCCACAGAAGGAATTCCCTATCCAAAAGTGAATTTTCAAAAATTTTTAGAAGACTTACAGGGTATGAGATTAAGTTACCATTTGAATGGAGAAGAAGTAGAAAAAGTAATTAGACAAATTGTAGGTCCAGATTGGCACATGATTAGTGATGACTGGAATCCTCGTGACCCACAGCTTAGACCACTCCCACATACTAATGCAGAATTGGATGACAAAGTGAAAGGTCTGACAGACCGAATCTCTGAAAAATGCAAGCCTAGGGCTGATTGGACTTGCATTATTCAGTGCATGATAGATATTATGCTAGACTGTTAGAATGTTTTAATAACCACTGCGGAATGCAGATACCAGAAAACCAGACACAAGATTCCCCATATGAACAACAATTAAAAAATGCATTCTTGAAGGGTAGTATAACTCCCATTAGCAGCTTTATTACAAAGCACATGGTAGATCATCGTACAAGTAGACTACAGCCATTACTTGAATATGCTAGACATGCAGAGAGAGATTTTAATAGTAAAAAGAAAAAGAAAACTCAAGTATTTTCGGCAGAAGATGGGTCAGAAGTATTTGTAGTACAAACTGGGAGAAAGGGTAAGAAAAATGCCCAGGGGAATAAGCAATCTGACAAGTGATCAGAAGATTTTGAAGAAAGAAAGAAAAAAGGTGAATGTTTTAAGTGCGGGAAAAAAGGACATTTAGCAAGGGATTGCAGGCTAAATAAGAAGGTGACTACAGAAAATAAGTAAGATGAGGAATGACTATATGATAGTCAGGAATCACTGAATGAAAATAAGCAGGAAAAGACAAGTACAAATGTGATAGCAAGAGCAGAGGATGTGACAGAAGGGGTAGAGGATGTACATGAATTTGCAGACATTGAAGAAAATGAAATTTTAGACTTAGCTTTATTGAGCTTAGAGCTATACTTAGCAGACACAAAACCGGAAGTGACGCTTCAGGTAGAGGGGAGGGAAGTCAAATTTTTGTGCAACTCAGGGGTCTCACGGACCCTGATACACCCTTCCAAATTACCAGAAGATTCAGAATCACCAGATTATATACTAGTGAAGGCAGCTAATGTACAGCTGTATCGGGAGCCACTCTCCCATGACATAGTGATAACAGACCCCATTTTAGGGATGACCCAGAGAAGTAAAATTGTAGTTTCTGCAAAATGCCCAGTAAACCTTTTGGGTAGACTTAATGCAGATATTTGGCATAGCCGTAGTTCCAACCATGCAGGGTATGGAAGCACAGCGACAAATGGATACTTTTGTGGTGTGACCAGAGGGTGAGACATATTATTGGTACAGCCAGGACTTAGTTACGACTGGTCCAGGGGCAGTAACCAAAGAACTGATGAATGTAGCCGTCAGTAAGTCCCCCTCCCTCGACATTGACAAACAGCATTTGTTGCATTGTACTCTATATTACTGTAATAGACCAGGACCTGATAAAGATTATGAGCAGGAATTGTTTCAGAACCATGCAAACAGACCAGTGCTACGAAATTTGTACTGGGATGCAGAAGGAAACAGTGTAGTAAGCTGTTCATTGCCCCAGGAATTTTTAGCACTTTACAAATCTAATCGATTGCCACATGTTAGCTTAACTAAGAATAGAAATTTGAAATGGGCAGACTTAGGTGAAAAAGTCACAAGATGGGAAAAGCAGACAGAATTAGAGCTCTCCAAACAAGGAGTACAGAAACAGAAACTGAATTGGATTACACAGACACACCCAGACGTGCACTCACAAGCTAGTGAGAATAGCTGAGTATTACTCTTGTTAGAAGAAGAGGAAAAAGCCTTGCGAAGCATACCAGACATTCTCTGGTCAACAGGGAAATCAGATGTAGGACTTATACGAACAGCAGGACCAGTTACTATTACGCCAAAGTCAGCATTTAGACCCCAGAAAAAACAGTATCCCTTGAGAAAGGATGCAGAGATAGGGATCAAACCAATAATAGCAGCCTTACTTAAGGAAGGAGTCTTAATAAAATCTCCTGATTCACCATGTAATAAACCCTTAATTCCTGTCAGGAAAGCAAATGGGGAATGGCGTATGGTTCAAGATTTACAAACTGTAAATAATGTGGTTATACCCAGAGCACCGACGGTGCCTGACCCACACACCTTACTGAATGATTTAAAGCCTCAGCAAAAATATTTTTCTGTGGTAGATATTAGTAATGCATTTTTCTCGATATCGATACACCCTGACAGCCAATATTGGATTGCATTTACATTTCAGGGAAAGCGGTATACATATACAAGATTACCACAGGGATATTGTGAAAGTCCAACAATATTTGCACAAGAAATGGCAAGCAACCTGGCGGGATTTATCCCGCCGAGGGGTAGTCAGATTTTACTTTATGTAGACGACATTCTGCTGGCAACCCCCACCCAGCAAGAATGCAAAGAGGACACGATAACATTATTACAGTTTTTAGCTACTCAAGGTCACAAAGTAAACAAAGACAAGCTACAACTTTGGAGAAAACAAGTTAAGTACTTGGGATATGTAATATCCAAGGAAGGTAGAATATTAGACGAAGATAGAAAAACAGCAATATTACAGGCACCTAGACCAACTACCAAGAAGGAAATGATGTCCTTCCTGGGAACAACTAATTTTTGTCGAAGCTGGATACCAAATTATGCTTTTGAATCTGCTCCGCTGGCCGATTTAACATTCAAAAAGCCGATGGCAGCACAGGATTTATTACAATGGACACCAGAAGCAGAAGCAGCTTTCTGCAAGCTGAAACAACTGATAGCATCATCCTTACTTTTAGGATTACCAAACTATCATAAGCAATTTATTCAAACTGTAGACTGTAAGCAGGGTTATATGACATCAGTATTGACACAGCAACATGGGGACAAGCAACGCCCCATAGCTTACTACTCATCACAGTTAGACCCAGTGGCGTGGTCCCTGCCCCACTGTGTACAAGCAGTAGTTGCAGCTGCAATGGCAGTGCAGGCTTCAGCCTCAGTAGTGTTATTCCACCCTCTCACATTGAGAGTGCCTCATGCAGTCACAATTATTTTACTGCAAGAAAAAGTAGCATATCTTTCTCTTGCTAGGCATCTTTCCTGTATGACTATACTGTTGAACAAACCTCATATGATAATTGAACGATGCACAACTTTGAATCCGTCAACCTTGCTCCGAACCCCTGCGGATGGCAAACTGCACTGCTGCCTGCAGGAGATTGAGCAAAAGACATTACCTAGACAAGACCTTACGGATGTTCCCTTGAATGATGCCGAGGTGACATACTATGTGGACGGCTCATGCAGGACGGGTCCTATAGGACAGATCCTAGTGGGGTATGCAGTCGTTTCTGATACTGAAACTTTAGAAGCAAAATCTTTACCACACAATTTATCTGCACAAGCGGCAGAGTTGATTGCCTTGACAAGGGCATGCACCTTAGCAAAAGGTAAGAAAGTGAACATTTATACTGATAGTCAGTATGCTTTTTCTACTGTACATGTTTTTGCGCAGCAGTGGAAAAATAGAGGAATGATAACATCTACTGGTAAACCAATTAACCATGCACAATTTATTTTAGATCTATTAGACTCTATTCAGTTACCTCAAAAAGTAGCTATTTGCAAATGCGTAGCTCATACCAAGCAACAGGATAAGATTTCAAAAGGTAATGCACAGGCTGATACAGCTGTGAAGCAAGCAGCTTCAGCCTCAGAAGCTTTTCTTTTGAGTGAGGAATTACAACCCTCTGAGACCTTAGATTTAGAAATGTTAAAAACAATGCAGACACTTACTACAAATGTAGAAAAACAGAAGTGGATAAAACGAGGAGCAATCCTTGAAAAGGGACTGTACAACTCCAAGGAAAAGAAACCAATTTTGCCATCTAATATGTTTAGATATGCAGCTTTGTTGAGCCATGGGCAGAGCCATGTCGCAACAGGGGGGATGGTACAGTTAGTGAATCGAGTATTTACAACCTATGGATTTACAAATGACACAAAGAATTTCTGTGCAGCATGCCATGTTTGTAACAAGCATCACACAAGGGGCATTGAAGCCTAAGCAAGGGAGTTTCCCTACACCACCGTATCCGTTTCATACTATTTGTATGGATTTCATAGAATTGAATAAATGCGAGAATAAAAAGTATTGCCTTATCATTATAGATATTTTTTCCAAATGGGTAGAAGCTTTTCCGACTAAAAATCCAGATGCAGCCACTGTTGCAAAGTTCCTTGTTAAAGAAATTATACCCAGATTTGGCATACTGGAAAAGATTTATAGTGATAATGGTACACATGTCGTGAACCAAACAGTACAGCAACTTAGTCGTTATTTTGGGATATCGTTAAAAAATCACTGTGCTTACCACCCCCAATCTGCAGGGTTAGTAGAGAGGCACAATGGGGTGTTGAAGAACAAGCTTAGGAAGTTAATGACCGAGACACAGAAGAACTGGGTGCACTGTTTGCCTTTAGCACTGTTGAGCATGAGAACGGTTCCAAATGCAAAGGGATTAACTCCCTTTGAAACTTTGTTTGGGAGGGCATATTATACACCTCAGTGGAAACCTCTCATGTCTGCAGAGCAGGAGGCTGACAGTTCACCTGCAGGGTATATGAGGCGATTTTTGAATAACAAACTTTTGCAGTTAAATTCTGTTTCAGATAAAGAACAACCGAAATCAGAAGCATCAGTAGCCCCAGGCACCTGGGTCTGGGTGAAGATTGTGAAGCGAAAGAATTGGAGTTCTCTGAAGTGGGAAGGACCATACCAGGTACTACTGTCAACACCCACTGCAGTCAAGATCGCAGAGCGAGCTTTCTGGATTCATTTGACGCACTGTAAACTGGTTAAGAACTTTGAATTGGACAAAAACTTTGTTACTGTTGTACAACGAGAACATAATGGCCAGGTACAGAGTGAATAGAGACATTGAGCAACCTCAGAAAACTTGTATGATCAGTTTAATAGCCATGCTAATCACACTGTTCTTTTTGTTGTGGCCGCTCCTTTTTCCTGCCACAAAAGTTGAACTGATTAGACGTAATGAACCAAACATAGACTGGCATCCGAACTTTAACACTTATCAGGCAATTACACGTGTGTATGCTGAGACTTTTAATGTTTCGAACTGCTGGGTCTGTACGGCCATACCAACAGCATACGGGGGTTTATTGATGACTGCTATGCCCCTAGGGGTCAATGAGACCTGGGAAAATCTGTTTTTTGACACAGTTGTTATTAAAGCACATGATAAAGTAGCACTGTATTTGCCTGTGACACAAAAAGGAATTATATGTTTTTACAAAAATGACACCATCCAAGTGGGATGGAGTAAGTGTAATGTTACAGTACAGTATAAATGTTATAGAAAACCAAACAATTTGAGTGGATCTTGTAGTACAGATTATGACTCGTTTTTGAAATCTATGCATAAAACTCTTGATCAGGTACAACGCGATCCTGTACTTTTTAAACAGTTATCTGTAATAGATAGGAAAATGTTTCATGCAGGGCAATCATTTCGTAACAAAGTAACAACTAAAGTAGAGGACTGTTATTTTGTGTGTGCTAAAAAGGCATATAAATGGTTACCTGAGAATTGGTCTGGCAGTTGTTTTTTGGGGTACCTGGTTCCAGCCATCCGACACACTGCAGTTTTGCCTCAGGGAAACATTTGAAATACCCGAGACGTGACCAAAAAGACTGTTAAGAAACCTGAGAATCCAGTGGGATGGATCAAAGCGGGCTGGAAAGACCATCGTGATGTGGGAACCAAACTTGCGCACATGGACTTGAGTGATGCTGTCATATCCTGGGCAGGTATATTACTTGCATATGGTGCAGTTAAATCGATATGGGAGCTGCAAAAACTGTCGAAACTTCTCGAAGTAATGAGTAATGCGACTTTTTCTGCTCTTGAACTGATAACTGATGAACTGAATGCCATGAGAATTGTAGTACTCCAAAACTGAATGGCTCTTGACTTCACCCTAGCAGCGAGGGGTGGGACGTGCACTTTAATCAAAGAAGAATGCTGTGCGTTTATTCCTGACCATCAGCATGAAATTAATGACCATATCGAAGTTATTCAGCAAGTGTCGGCCATGACCAAGTCAGGCCCAAACCCTCTGACAGACTTTTTCCAGAGTGTATTTGGGGGGTGGGGTTCTATCTTTATGAACATATTGATTGCCATTGGGATAGGATTACTCCTAATAGGAGTGTGTGTTTGTTGTGGAATCCCCTGCATGAAGAAATTAATCAAATAATTCATTGATATATCAGTATCTGAGACTATGTATCAAAGTACTGAATTTGAAGAGCTGCTAGAATGTGAAACACTTTCATAAAAGTTTAAACTGAATGACTTTCTTAACTGCAAATCCTGGGTGGAAGAGGTTAGGAAAAGAAGCAAACTGTTTATTCTTTTGTTGAAAATAGAATTAAAAAGTATTAACAGGAGGGAAATGTTAGAAAAAATATGTATTAATGTGTGTATGCTTAAAGCCAGTTAATAATCAAGTATTTTAATATGCTTTTCATTCTATTTTTCATGCACTATATTTTATACAAATTGAGTTTCATATGAGACTGGAGAAGATGCTTTTTGAAAACTGCAGTATGCTTTCTGAAACTTGCAAGTTGCCCTCTGACCTAGTAACTGCTAGCACAACAATATTCATGTTTATGTCTTTTGAAAATGTACTTGAGAAGCAGGTGCTTATCTGCTGGGTCAGGAACGAATGAATGAACAATACTATATTCTGTAAATGTAATGATTTTAGACAATCAGCTCTGTTCGAACCATGGGAACATGTGCAGCTGCAGTAACTTAGAGATAAAATAGACAAAGGATTATTAGAGAAATGAACTGCTAGCATTATGCTTGAATTAGCCATAGTACCTTGAATGGTAACATAACATGTATCTAACTGGTAGTAATCAAGGCCATGTTGTTTTCCTCAGGAAGTTTCACATAAAAATTGATAAATCAGCAGAAATTCATGGGAATGATGGTCAACAGATGATGATGAAAAATGTGGTAATCTGTTACGTCAGCTTGGTAGGCCATGACTAGTTATAGAATGTATAAAAATGAAAGTATTTCCTGTTTCTAGTTAGACAAACTCTGTATTAGCACGTTTTTGTCTCCTTGCTGCAAGATTAAAGTGCCTTAACCTGAACCTACCGTGTTTTGATCATTTTTAAAGTATATTTTTCCTTTGACACTCACACACTGCAGCACTATAATTTTAGGTGTGAGACTATTTTCAATAATTGCTGATCACGTACAAGTGGAACTCCTTAGGGCTGGTTTACCTCCTGACTGTAGTCAAAATTAAACTTTGAAATATCTTTTGAACCAGGTACACTCTTTACTTTTTTTTTATTCATTCATTTCATTTAAACATTGTTTGTTTCCTTATGACCCTACTCCCAGTTTGCCCAGATCCCATAAAAGTGGATCCTCTAACATTAATGGCTTGAGTCCCAAGTTCACTTTAACATAATGATCCTACAAACAGCTCTGCATTTATTGGCTACTCTATTGGCTGGTACCCAGAGCAGATGGCAATTGGAAAACCTCTAATGGTGGTGGTTTGGTCATTTTCTCCAAAGGCTCTAGAGATACAGGTCTACTAGACTGCCCTGTTCTGGGTTGTTCTGCATTGCCAAGATTGGAGACACCAGCTGAAGTTCATGGCCATGGACAGCTCTAGTCTGAGTGGAGAGGAGGTTTGACAAGGCATGGGGGTCTTGTGCCTGGGATGCTTCTAAATGGACAGTTTTTAATTTCAATATGGTTGACTCATGCAATGGAACACTATAATTTTAGCTGAAAGACTATTTTTAATCTACCTCAATCCCATATTCTTAATATAAGATATCCTTTAGTATGGCTTACTTAACATCTGTTGTGTTCCACCTCTAATTTATAATTTGAGCCAGGAACACTCTTTATTATTTTTTTAATCATATTTTTCATTTTAAACATGTTTGATTCATTCCGACCCAGGTTCCAGTCTGCACAGATCCCATAAAAGTGGATCCCCTAACAGTGTTGGCTAGGATCCCAGGCTCACTGTTTTGGAGAGATTCTATGAATAGTTCTGCAATGGTTAGTATAAAAGCAAAGGAAAAGGGGGGATGGGAAGATTCATGAGGCTGGATGTATCCATTAAATTGCACCTTCTGGATGACCTGACAGATACAATCATCTACATGGTATCTTATAAAAGTGGATTGTCTCTAGCCAGTAATCTTTTTGGCATTTTATATTTATCGATCATCTGCTTGACATATTCACCTATTTTTGTTTTAATCCTGTCTCATAAAAGTGGATCTCTCTATATTTAATATTATACGCAAATACTGACTAATTTGTTTTTTGGTTCAATTTTTTTTCACTAGTACATGATATTTGGATGGATACGACCCAGGCAAAAGTGCAACAAATGTATTCCTCAAACTGTCTTAATGTGGAGTATTTTTATTGATCCATTTCTTATTTTCACAGATAATTTCTAATGTAGACTTAAGGACTGTCTAAGCCAACACCTGTTTTACTGTAAGAGGAGGAGTTACTTGGACATGTCCTATCAAGACTGCATATGATTAGCCATTTCCTTCTTTATTATCTGAGTGGAGGATCCTTGGGAGGCTTGACTCCTTTCTTGGGCCTCATGACATAGCCAGTAGTAACCCTTACTCCCGCTGAATGAACTCATGTAACACAGCTATACCATGTACACAACAGTGCTTATCCATCCCTGAATAAAGATCTGTTTTTTAAAACAACTATGGTTTGTTCTAAAGTGCTTTTTTATGCTGGATAATCATGCCCTTCAGACTTTTTTTTTAATTCAGGAAAGGTAAGATCCTGATTTTCACTGCCAAACAAATGGAGCTCTCAGGACCTATCCACTTTGTATTTTCTTGTTCTCCTTGGGACTCTGGCAATAGAGAACCAAGCTTTGTCAGTTTGGTACCACAACCTCTTAAGTCTGAAAAGTGAGACAGTTCAATGAATGCATCACTCAGTGAGTTAGTACTTAATCTGTCCTAAATCAGTCTAGATTACATAGGAAAGTTATTAACCACTAATTCTGCTTAACTTTCATTCCAACATCTACCATGTTCTTTGGATCAAAATGGAATTATACTTGAAAGGAGTATATAGTCTAATTAGAGTCAAAAGAAATAAGCCATAACACCTCACATTACAGTTTAGTATATGCCAGTGCATGGCTCCAGTCAGGTGAAGCCATGAAGCAATGAGATACTAGCACTAAACAAAAAATCAGCTTCCTCTATTATATTCTTTGTGTCTTGCTGAAAAACAGGCAATGTTGAAGCATGCCACAGATGATCTAACTTCAGGAGTGAGCGCAGACTGCTGATAGGGCTGGCTGAGAAGGTTGGGCTGCTGAAGCCAGAGGGCTCACTCCTGTCACTGGGGAGGGGGTACCAGGCCTGTTTTGTATGTATGAGCCTTGATAAAAGCTGTGATCCTGCATTTATGTCAGTAGTATTACAGTGAAGTGGTGCAAACAGATGTCATGGGCCTGTTTCTGTATGTATGAGCACTGATGAAAGCTGTGATCCTGCAGTTATATTAGTAGTATTACACTGAAGAGGTGCACACAAATGTTCTCACAGCTGGCATCACTATACATCTGCACCTTGAGAATATGCTTAATTAAAAAGAATCTGCCAAAATGTAAATGTTCTTGTATGACATCCCATTTAGAGAATTTATGTAGGGTTGCCACCTTACATAAGGCTAATTTCTGGAGATGCTATTTTAATGTTAAACACAGATCATATTGTTTGGCCTAAGTGCGGTCCGACTTGGAAACTATCAATCTTTGATATGTTAATATTCATAATGATTGTACAGCAAAGACTATATACAGGAAAAGTTCAAAACAATAATAGAACTGTAAACTAATTATGCAAATGTTCATTCTGTGTGCTTTGGTAAAGTCACGAAAACTATTTGCGCTTAAAGTATATTTCTGATCAAATCTTGCATCGAACAACAATTTAGGTATCTTCATCAAGAATTCATGAAACTGAGAACAACTGTACATGACATTTTCACACACCTGCAGCTCAGCTCACAAAATACTAAGTCCCACACGATTTCTTTCTTTGGTCCACAAAGAATTCATCACACTGAAAGTTTGTTCACATGAAGAATTCAACACAGGTATAGAAAATGCAAAGTATACAACTTTAAAGAGTTCCTTGCCACACTTCCTATGTGTCAGTTTTGCTAAAAAATTCTTCCATCGATCAACCACTTATTTTTTTTCCACCAGCTCTGTTTTGATGTCATGCAGAATACAGAAGTTGTCATAGTACTTACCTTTGTCAATGTCAATGCACAACTTGTCTTCCAGTTCCTCGAATAAGCTCCACATCACAGGTTCTTTCAAGGTTAAAGCTCTCATTGCTTGATATTCTGAATCCTGGCAATTATACCTCTTGTCTAGGTAGTTTAAACACTTGCTGTAGAATTGATCAGCTTCAAAGTGCCTTTTCTTATCATGTGGAATTCTTTTAAATATTGTCTGCAGCAGCCTTTCCATAAAATTTGTCTTGCTGGTGATCTGCAATTTTCTGTCTTACTCCAACCATAATATCATGCAGTTTGGAACTAGTAGTTTGATCTGACTCTAACATTAGCACACAATTTGAAAGGCCTGCATAACATTGTGAAAGAAACAGCAGTATATTCTAGGTATGGACTCACTTTCTTCGTCTCTAAAGGCATCCCAAATTACTTTGTGGCATTCTTCTTCTCCCTGTGAAAAAAAAGTAAAACTGCAAAGCAGGCCATACTAGAAGTATTCTTTCAAGTGCTGGAAATAATGATAACCATCTTGTTGGTACATAATGAAGAATCTCTTGATACTCAAGTTCGACAGACTTGAAAAATGACTATAGCTACGCAGTTCATTTGGCATATCTGGAGAATTCAGCATAAACTTTGAGAATGAGAATTTCAACATCCATTGAGAATGTTTTGCATGCCTGTTTAACACAATTAGGCAGAATATGGCACTTGCAATTTGCCAAAATGAGTTCAGAATTTCTTTTTTTCAGTTTCTCATACACAGAAATCTGCTTGCCAAAATTCACTGCAACATTATCCCCAGAAAATGCAGACACTCTGCTTATGTCCTGTCCATTTTTCTGTCACTTCAACTAATCTATCCATTATCGCCTCACTGCTTTCATCTGAATCTTCTTAAAGTCAAGCAAACCATGTTTTATTCCTTCTTGTTTTGAAAAATACTGACTTTAACTGGAAAAAGTTTAAAACTTCCTTTGTTTGAAGAGTCAGTTGCTATTGAAAAGTACTTTCATTCTTGTAAGTCAAAGATCAACTGTTCCTGTGAAGCAGGAGTGAGAACATTTTCAGTTATATAAGTTGCTTTCATTCTGTTGCAAGTAATCTTTTTCACAATACTAGATTCTGGGAAAATAGTTCCCATTATTTTGTTACCGCAGTCTTGACTTGCATAGCTGTGATGATGCTTAACACTGTGGTAAGTTAGAGTTACTTCAGCAGCTGTTATAAGACCGTCCTCTGGTGTTTAGTTTTCTGAAGACGCTCATCATGACTGTATTTTGCTTAATCTGCTTCACATTTTTATTATGTTTCTCTGATGTTGCGTGCACTACTACTGATCTGCGTCCCTCATAGTGTAAATGTGTGATGGCAAATTTTGCATTCTGCTTCAGACTCTGTTTTCGTACCCAACCAATCCTTAAAATCATCTTCTTTTAACCATTCATCATTGAATGAACAGTGATACTTCTTTTTTGCCTTTATACAACTTTCAGATTCAGAATCCAAATGTTTTTATTCAGCCATTGCGACTTGCGATGTTTTATTGATCATGCACAATGCAGCCAAGGCAACAAATTAAGTACAGTAGACTGTAAGTTATCCAGCACCCATGGGGATTGGTACAGTACAGAATTTTCTTTCTTTGCTCTAAAACATTCTTGAATAAAACCCCTCTTCCTCCTGGGAAGGGGCAATTGGTTATATCACACCCTGGGACAGCACATGATGAAGAAAAAGTTGAAACAAAAGATTCTGGTCAGGGGGGTGAGGATTTATGTCTTGGAAAGGAAGCATTTCTTCCCACTGTCAGCTGTAACTGATGAATGATCTTCTGAACCTATTTGTCTGAAACTATATGCTGCCAAAGAGAAATGTAGAGATTCAGTCTTTACTGAAGAAAAAAAGGGATGCCAGTGTGGGAAGGGGAATAAAGTCTCAAATAGTCATTCTGACTTATTGGATGGTTCTTGGTTTGGAAAGTTTCCAGAATTCTTCTTGGACCCACTTGCCATTTCTTCTTAAACATATGTTTACCAGTATTTTGTTCAGACCATTTATGTTGCTTCTTACCAAAACTGAATGAGGAGTTAGAGAATCTCTTAGAAAACGAAGAAAAGGAGGGCTGAAAAATCACTGATGCAGCAGGGAGACCAAAAACCAAACCTTTATCGAAAGGAGAATTTATAATCTCACTTATATCATCATCTGAGAAGTTCTGAGAACATATACAAGCAAACCTCCTCAAAACAGTAAAAGGGACCACAGCCCCGGAAAAAGTATTAGTCATACACACACTGTAAACAATGAATAGTGACCTGGACAGAAGAAATTAAATTATTCAAAGCAGATTTTTCCTCATGAGAAGAAAATGCAGATAAAGAAATCTAGACAAAGGCATAAATAAAAGTGGGACAAAGACCCAAAAATAGGGACAATTTTTAAATACTGCTCTTACAAACTTAGAAAGTTGATAAAATAACAGGTTTTGCATTAGCATGAATTTTCTGAAGGGTATGAAGTCTGAAACTCAAATGTCTGTCATTATTTTTCTAACTTCAGTCTTTAATTATTTGACTTTAATATGCCAGAAAACCACAATTTTATGAAAAACGGACCAAGAATATGAGGCAAAAAACTGGACATTCTGTGAAAATCTGTACAGTTGAGAGGTAAGTTTGTGTGTGTGTGTGTGTGTGTGTGTGTGTGTGTGTGTGTGTGTGTGTGTGTGTGTGAGAGAGACAGCGATGTATGAATGAATGCGTAAGTGGGTGTGTGGCGTGTGCATGTGACAGACAGTGAGAGCGATGTGTAAATGAATGCAGGTATGAATGTGGAAGTATCTGTGTGTGTGTGTGTGTGTGTGTGTGTGTGTGTGTGTGTGTGTGAGATCGGGAGACTGATTGGGATGTGTAAATGAATGCAGGTATGAATGAGGAAGTGACTGTGTGTGTGTGTGTGTGTGTGTGTGTGTGTGTGTGTGTGTGTGTGTGTGTGTGTGTGAGAGAGATCGGCAGAGAGAGAGTGAGTGCGATTGTGTGTGAGTGAATGCTGGTTGCTTGACTTCCAGTTAAGCAAGAGTATAATGTATATTCCTGGAAAGTTCAGAGTTTTTTTGAATTACTTCCTGGAGATGGGAGATGCTATAAAAATCCTGGAGACTCCAGGGCAATCATGGAGAGGTAGCAGCCCTACATTTATGTCATCAGTATTTGCATGAAATGATGTAGCATTTGAAAAGAAGTTTTCCTCTCTCCAGGATTTATTGTACCATGTGTAGATTGTTTATCCCAGACATTATGGCTGTGACTTGAAAGGTAAACAGAAAACATGGGGGCGAATGTGTCTGAAATTAATTCAGAGTACAGCATGTTAGGCTAACAAAAGAGCATTGCCTAGTTACCATGCTGTCAACAAATAAAATACTTTTTAAAAGAATAGCATCATAAAAATGCACTGTGTTTCATTCACAGAGTATTTTCTGGCACCAGAGAATGCTCTTTAGGTGAAGCAAGTTGCATTTCCATGGTATGATTTTGAATGGATTCAATAATATAAGCTGTTTTTAGTAGATTACTTATCTCACACCCACTCTACACACTTTTGCTTCTACTTACACTTTAGCAAGGCATTTACCATGTAACAGACAACAGATTAATGAACACATCAGAAATGAAGATACTGGTTCAGAGGGCGGTAGCTGTTGCTCATCTTGTGAATTCAAATAAGACGATGAGGCTGGGTATTCCCTTAAGTAATTTATTACACATAAACACATCAGGATGGAGAACAGAAACATTATACTTAAACGAGCTAACTGACTGACTACTACACACATGCATGCTTACACCTCAGCTGCTCATTACAAAATGGCACTCTTGCTTGCATGTGCTCTGTACTTATATGCACATCTCCATTGACTAGAATGGCTCTTAAAGGTACACGCACACTCTGATCTACATCCTTCCTCTTTGAATACTCTGCAAATGCAAAATGACAATTAGATGAGCATGCAAATTATACAGATATATGCAAACAATAACAATCACGTCGAGTTTGCTGTGTATTTGGGATTAGGTCTTGAGATATGACCTGACCTCATAATGTAATATAACTGGATTTAGCAACAGGGACAGTCACTGGGGAATGTTCTTCTTGAGGATTTTCGGGGATACTTTCAGGAACATGAACAGACAATGAAATGCTCTCTTGAACAGGAACATTAGACAAATCACTCTGAGAATTAAAGTGTTTATGACAGGGAAGATTTAGTTTATTTATTTATTTGATTTATTTCCAGTTTGTTGACTGGGAAAGTCCACTGGGCCCAGTGTGCCCATTTTCAGTGGAGGCCCGGGGAGAAAAGCTCCAACAAGCAAAATGCAGTAAAGATTTATGATACAAGCAAAAAGTAAAAAGAGCTGTATACAGTTAAGAACTTATTCTTAATACAAATACTAGATTATTTACAATAAAGAAGATATAGTTACAAAAGTATGCTTACAATCTTGATATAGGAAGAACATTTCTGATTATAGGAAGTTGGCATTAGAGAACTAGAATCCCAAGGTGATAGACACTTGAGTGCACATATTGCATTGAGTTTAGGAATTACAGTGCAGGATTGAAGCATTGGCAGAAGGTGGTTAGAGGAAGAGCATGGAACTGGAATGGAGAAAGGGGGGGCTTGCTAGGTTGGAAGAATGCAGGTGCATTTCCGAATGGAGGAGAGGTAGGAATGAAGCTGTGCCTTAAAGCTTGTCATATTTTCTATTATTCTTAGGAAAGGAGGGAGAGAGTTCCATTTTTTGGCTAAGGAAAAAAAGAAAAGTAGCTGTCCTAGAGGTCGGTTGGGTTTATATACAGATATTAGGTTTTGTTGTGCCTATCTTAGAGTTCTGTTTGGTACATAGGGGACTAGGATTTTTTTAGAGCAAGGCATTTGGTGGGGGTTGAAGAATAATTTGTGAGCAATGGTGAGTTGGCGGAAGTCCAGATAATTTGGAAGTTCTAGCCAGTTTAGAGAGTTAAGGGCAAGGCAATGATGGGAGGAGGTTCTGGAGTTAGTGGCGAATTTGGAGATTTTGTTATAACAGTTTTCTAATTTGGATGTGATAGATGCAGATAAGTTGGTTAGAAGGGGGGTGCCATACATCAGGGAGGGGAGGAGGTAAGTGGGGGTGACAGGACGTCTAGTAAGAGGTGAGAGAAAGCGGTTGTTCCTATAAAGTATACACAATTTTTTATGTGTTTTTTTTATGTTTAAGAGTACATGGTTGTCGAATTTTAGGTGTTCATCTATAGTTACACCTAGTAACTTTGCATGGGGGGTATGACTTCAACAGGAGAGTTATTTTGGCTTAGGATTTGGAAATAGATTTTGTCGAAAGAGAAGGGTTTTGAGGGAAGGAAGATTAAAATTTTTGATTTATTAGCATTTAAGGAGAGATGATTCTGGACCATCCAGGCTTCAGTTGTTGAGAAGGCAGTTTGGGTCTTTGTTAAGAGTTCAGGAAGGCTAGAGGCAAAGCAGACTAAAGTTGAGTCATCAGCATATTGGATTATTTTGGTATTGGGAATGGCAGAGTGAAAAGTGTTGATGAAAATGTTGAACAGCATTCGTCCAAGAATGGATCCTTGGGGTACACCTGTGGGGGTATAAAGAAAAGAGGAGATGCTTTTCCTCCATTTTACAGTCTGAGCTCTATTGGTCAGGTAGCTTGAGAACCAGGCAAGGGTAGTTTGAGAGAGATTTAGGTTTGAGAGGTGGCTCAGAAGATGGGTGTGGGAAACAGTATCAAAGGCTGTAACACTGGCTCAGACACAGGTAGTAAATGCTTCCAATTCCACCTGAATTCCATACCTTGTGACTCAATGATGTATGATCTCGGTTTCTCACACAAATGTTTCACAAGTCTTATTCTGTAAAATCCTTTCACAGTCTGCATCCTCACTATCTCTCCTTCTTTCAATGGATTCAGAGGCTTGCCGGCTTTATCATAGTAGGACTTTTGGGACAAACGCTTCTATAAGAGTTGAGCTTTTATTGCTTTGTTGTTTTTAGCACTTGGAATCAACAAATTCTTACTGACTGGTAGTGTGGCTCTGGTTTGTCTCAACATTAACCTCTGGGCAGGTGAACCAAGTAGATTGCTCTCTGCTGCACTAAGCATGTTCTGGATTTTGCTAGAAAGACCCGGGGTGGGGCCACAGATTTTGGTAGAGAGGCACAGGGCTTAAATGAAATGGCCATGCCCTTAGGCCTGTATCTTTTAACCTCATGCTGCATACTGTCAACATTAGCACTGGAAGGCACTGAAAGCATGCATTCCTCATTTGTAAGCATATTAATGTGCTTTTCTGTGAGATCATATATCTGGCTTTATTCAAAGTTAAATCACTGTCTCAAAGCAAAATCTTTCTCACTGCATCATCTTTAATACCACACACTAGCCTGTCTTTTATCAACTCATCTCTTAAATCACCAAATCTGCATGTTTTTGCCTTGTTTCTCAAATCATTTATATATGTTAAAAAAGTTTCACTAAGCGTTCGCTCTGTTGTGTAAAATATGTGCCTTTCCATTGTAATATTTATTTGCGGGGTGCACATTTCTCTAAATTTATGTGTTAACCATTCAGGGTCTACCCAGGTTTCAGCCAGTACCACAATATGACAGTTTCCCCCTCCCCTGCATACACAGCTGGGGCATACACAAATGAATGCTAACCCTATCACACAATATAACAGTTTCCCCCTCCTCTGCATATACAGCTGGGGTATACACAAATAAATGCTCCTTTCAATGGCTTCTGAATCAGCTAAATGAAGCAGAATTAATGCCTTTGTATGTGCATCTTTATCAGAAAAAGCAGCCTGTATAAAAATATCATACCCTTGCTCAAACACTCTCCAGTTTTCAACCACAATATTATCAAATGCAAGTGATGCTGGTCTGCAAAATCCTTCTGCTATGTCAACAAAATGCTCTTGTAATTATGTATAAACACACACCAGGTATATGAAAAATATTGAACAGCAGCATAAACTCTTTGAAATGTCCATTTTCTGTGAAACTACTGTACTGTAATAGAGCACACACTGGCCACCACTTTGCACAATTTAGATACTTCAAATGACTTTAGTTAATACAAAAAAAAACATGTAGTGAAAAAATACGGTTGTTTTATCTTTTTTATACATTTTATGCAATTTTGAAGTTATTTCAAGCATTTTTGTAAGCATTTTGAGTATTTTAATCTATATATTGTGGCTTTGAACATTTTGTTTAATTAGAAAGTCTTTTTGAACACCTTTAATGCTTTGTTTTACATTTGCTGAGTAAAAAAAACATTTAAACAAGTTTTAGTACCTAGATATATCTTTCTGAGCTGTTTACAAGTTGCTTGAGCTTTGGATGATTCACATCTGTCTATTCCTCCAGTTTCAACTGCATGCCTCATGGTCTTGTAGACATTTTACTTTGCATCCCATTCTGGCACCATGGAGCTTTAGACATCCCACTACTGATATCCTGTTGCTTTTCTTGTGTATTCAAATAAGACAATGAGGCTGGGTGTTCGTTTAAGTCATATATTACACAAACACATCAGGATGGAGAACGGAAACATTAAAAAACTAACTGACTGACTACTACATACATGCATGTTTACACCTCAGCTGCTCACTACAAAATGGCACTCTTGCTTACATGTGCTCTGTACTATGTGCATGTGTCCATATACTGGAATGGCTCTTAAAGGTTCACACAAACTCTGATCTACAGTCATACCTCTCAACTTCTTAGAGCAAGAAATCTGGACAAAGCCATAAATAAAAGCAGGACAAAGGCCCAAACCTATGGAAAATTTTTAAATATTGCTCTTACAAGCTTAAAAAGTTGATAGAATAACAGGTTTTGCATTAGCATTAATTTTCTGAAGTGTATGAAGTCTGAAACTCAAATGCCTGTCATTATTTTCTAACTTCAATCTTTAATGATTTGCCACTAATTTGGCAGAAAACCAAAATTTTATGAAAAATGGACCAAAAATATGAGGCAAAAATCTATACATTTGAGAGGTATGTTATAGTAGCTATGGTAAAACAAGGACGCAATTATATTTAAACACAGGTCAACAGGATAAATAGATTGTAACTAGCTGGGTAATACAGTGGTCTAAATGTGTCCATTGTCTTTTTTTAAATTGATATTTAAGAAGGCCTAGAAGGAAAAGTTAACTAATTCGTTGAATACAGAATTATGCAACATGATTAAGATAAAATAGGGTATAGGAAAAGGAGGGGAATATATTTTGGTAAGACTGCAGTAATGGTATAAGTCTTGATAACTTATATACAATCCAGAAAAATGCAAAACTATACAGCTAGGACACCAAACACAAGGAAAGGAATACATGGTTTGGGGGTGGGACAGAGAAGCAACTGTAATAAAAGAGGAAAGAGCCCTATGGCTAATCAAATAAGACAACCTGAAGGTAACAAAGAATTTTATTAAGTATGTATGCATGCATGTATGCATTTATTTCTTAATTGGTTGAGTTATTTATTTGCTATTTGTACATGGAGTAATCGTCTGAGGTCAACTTCCAGACAGAAAGCACTTCAGTAACAAAAATTTCACTGATGTCTTCTGCTCTGTGGATGAACTAGTTTCAGCTGCTTCCTCCCATCTCTTCCCAACTGGGTCCTTCAGTACCATGCTTGGAACATGTGGAGTACAGTCAGGAGCAAATATTTTAGCCACAGAAAGTTTTTTTCTAGTTGCTTTAACCTTTTCTGCTTTTCTTATCCTTGCTGTGTAATGTAAATTTCAGTTATCACCCCTCTCTGTGCATGCATGCGCACACACACACACACACACACACACACACACACACACACACACACACACACACACACACACAGTATTGGGCTTCAGGTGTGCTGATCACCCTTCTACTACCTTATTCTTTTCTTATTAGCATAAAAATGTTAGGTCTGAATTTGTTTAACAAAATCTGTCTTCAGAAGCTCTAGACCCATCACATTGTGAACTGTGACTCTTTTGTCTACTGAAACACAATTTGCAATGATCACTGAATGTATAAAAACAGTTAATGTGAATTTGGAAGCCATTCGTCTGTCTACAAAAACTTGTTCTGTAACAGCATGTTTTTTTTTTCTGAGGGAAAACTGCCATTATTTTGAAGTCTAAGCATTGACAGGTTCTCATTAGTAACAAATGCATGACTCTGTAGTATTATTATGACACATAAATCTTTTTCATTTCAATTTATACAAACTTAACAGGTGAAAACATGCCAAACGGAATGCTTCTGTATCAGTTACCATCAATAATGAGCAGGAAAGACAATGTACTTATTAAGTTATTTTTGTTACAAAACATGTCATGAGGATAACACATACTTAATGAAACACATGTACTATACCTATTTATTTTGAATCTCTGTCAGCCCAGTCAGTTCTGTCAGTCACACAGACACAATGCTGCTTTTAATACCATTTGATTTCCCATTCTTACAAGGCTGTCATATTGTTTTGCCTTCTATGGAGCTGATTCATTTGTCTGACAGGGAACTATTTCTCCTTCAGGTTAATCACATGCAGAGAGACCAACCACAGAGAATGCAACAGTAGATATAGCAGATGATACAGGAAATAAAGAAAAAAAAAGACAAGCGGCTACAATCAGGAAAAAAAAATCAGGAGAAGACAGGGGGCAAGTTTTAATCTTGTTATTCTGTAACTAGAAAAACATTTCTATCAAGATGGCAGTATAAACCCTGGCTATAGATGACTGTCATTTTGAAGTGAATAACTTACTGACACGGCCAGCCCAGTGGCACAGAGTGGAAAATCCTTGACTATGATCTAGGCAACCTGAGTTTGGTTAGCAGCCAGGGAGGGTGACATAGCTGGCAGACAGGAGAGGCATATCCATTTTGTTGATGGGGAGGGGTGGTCTGGGCTGCCATAGAGGGATCATTCTTCAAGCCATGGTGTCTGGGCTTGGATCAATTTTAGAGCTGGGCAGGTGAGAGGACAAATGGGGTGTAGTCACCTTATGGCTCAGCACACATACATCCTCAGAGGACACCTCCCATTGCCTGGCTTAACCTACCAAATGCAGTCAGCATACTGTGATTAAGGAATTGGTAAAAACAGTCATGGTGTGCATGGTGGTACATATGATGCTTCTGACCTCTATCTGTACCCCCCCCCCACACACACACATCAGCCTTCATTTACCCTTCCTACCTCAACTGCAGCAGCCTTTGTTGGCTGGCTACACACTCTCTCTCTCCAGTTGCCCATCCCTCCATCAACAGTGACCGTACCTGGGGGTAACACTGTGCACAGAGCTCTAGAACAATTGGAGCAAAAACTGAGTAGCTAATGGCCAGCTGGAGGCACACTTAAAGGCCAAAACAAACAAACAAACAAACAAACAAACAAACAAACAAACAAACAAACAAACAAACAAACAAAAAACTAACAACACCAAAATGGACAATGCTGGTAATTTTCCAAATATTTTAAGAAGTTTGTGAGAAAACCTGTGTTCTATTTATTTATCTATTTATTGACTTATTTTGACAATGCAGTTGAGGAATGTATAGCTACACAGGGAAAACTGAAGATATTAATTAAATAACATGTCAAACAGCAGTAACCTGTAAAGTTCATAGGGTTTGCAACTTTCTTTATACAAATTGCATTTGGAAACAAGAACAGCTTTTATCTGAAATTTTAGATTCACTAGGCCACATTATTCTTTTTCCTCTATTTAATTTTAGCATGTTAGAGTACATAAGTTTGCAACAGAAAGGAAAAGGAAATTAAACATATTGTTATGAAATCAACAAACAAATATGGTACAACGTAGTGATGGATAAATATGTTAATCTGATACTCATTACTCTCAACCAATCATGGAGAAATCTCAGCAGAATCAGGGACAAATCAAGACATTATCAGGGACAATCATGGACAGTTTTAAAAATATTAGTACTGTTAACGTGAAACACTGACAAAACAAGAGAATTTGAATTAATATTACATTTCTTGAAAATAAATAAATCTATAACTCTAATTACTGTCATTCTTTATTAAGTATAATTCACCTTTTCTCCAAAGGTCACCAATTTCAGGAGGGTTAAGAGGGACAGAATTAAACTTTGCGTCAAAATCAGGGGCAGTTGAAGGGTATGCTGATACTTTTAAAGTTATAAATATGTTATTGATATGATATTATTTAATTCTACAGATACTTTAATCATAAATTATTGTACTTCTAGCACCAATCTCAAAAGTCCAAAATTATAATAGAAACCAAGTTTGAATTTATGCTAAGTATCCTTCAAGTTGCATCAAGTGGACACTGATATATGCTTCGCAGCTAATCAGTCAGTCAATAAATAAATAATTTCTATTTTCATAAGATGAAATCCTGAAATTTTATCTGTGATTTTTAAGTGAATTTTCCAGTCATTATTCTGATTTTATTATAATTGTCTAGTGCATGCATATATATACAACATTAAATGAGATTCTAGACATAGAACACTAATAAAACTAGGTGATGATATTATAAATAACAAATCTGAGAAAAAATACAGGTTGCAATAAATGATTGCTGTGGCGTAAAATATCATATTCCATGAAAATCAAACTTGCTCCAAAACTGATTCAGAATTTACTGATATTTTTTTCCTGGAAGAAATGGAAAAAAATCAATGTTCATGACCATATATTTAAGTGTTACCAAAGACGTACATACATATATATAGACTTCCACCTGACAGATCTTCATTCAAAACTTACTGTTATAAAAATTGATTTTTTATGTACCAACCATTATTTATAGCATTTAGTTTAAGCATTACTGTGGCAGGACAATGGTGGTATCACTGTACAATTACTGTAAAAATGGTTGTCATACATTCACTTCTGTAGCATACTGTGATGGATTGAAATCATGCAAGTATTTTCTCTAAATTTCATATTTGTCTTTTAGAATTTCAATTTTTTTTAACTTAAGTTTACTAAGTTTGTCTTTAATCTCTTTTTTCCTAATCTCAGGATAATTATTAATAACAACAAGGAAACTTTTTTAACTTTAGGGTGGCTAAACATTTTATTACTATGGGTTTCATATATCCTCATTTTTTTACACTGATTACTTGTTTGGATTTACTGATGATTGCTTAACGACAAACAACTTTTAAAAAAATGCAAGAAATAGCTAAATGATAAATTTGAGCTGAAATTTACATCACCAACAAATGATAAACAAACTGCATTTTGGGAAGTAGTATTGTCTAAAGAAAAAGGTAATATGTTGACAGGTATGTTTCATAAATCAAGAGGCAAATATGTTGCTAGGTATGTTGTTACCTTCCATATATCAGTTTTAACTGAATGAATAAATTGCATTCATTTGTTCAAAGTTGAGAGGCCTTAGCAGAAGAACGGAGAATTTTACTACATTCACACCTAATAGTTGCAGAATTCAGCTACTCTAACAGTCCACATGTATTATTTTCCCTTTACTTTACTTCCCATCAGACATTTCATGGGAGGCAGGGGAGGCATGGGAAGGCAGCATTAGTGAAAGTGAAAACGTTTAATGTACTATTTTGAAAAGAACATACTAATGCGTGTTATAATGCATGACAGAATACTTGCATGTATAGATGTTTAGGCATTTTATGTGATGGTTTGTTAACTTATGATGTACTCTACCGGCTAACTCAATAAAGACTATATGTATGTATATATATATATATATATATATATATATATATATATATATATGTATGCATATATATATATATATATATATATATATATATATATATATACACATACACACATGGAAAAATGCTTATCCAACAGTGAAAATGTGGTTTAATTTTTCTGCTCTACTTACAGCCTTTCATTTCTCAGTCTCTAGAGCATCTGTTTCTCTTACTAGACTTCTAAATAGGTTTGAGCCTAATCCATAGCCTGTGTTTGTGGAACCTATTGGGAAACCTTTCAGAAGGGGAAAAACTTATGTTTGTTGGGTAAGTGTGCCTATCATTGTGTCTTGTGCATGAATGTGGCTTTCAGAGATATCTTCTTAGTCAATCTTAACTCACAGGGTCCAATACAGACCTGCTGGATGAATCTGGTACAGCCATCTTCAATGACTTTGTCCCTAGATACCTAATGCAAAAGCAGAATACAGGGAACAACAATTAGTACTAAGCCAGAGGGCTAATCTACAATTCCTGTAGAATGCTTTGGTGGAAATACTTATTCCCAGCAAAATAAAATGATGACATAGTGCCAGTAGCCATATATACAGTTTACATAATCCAAAGGGTGCTGCTGCAGTTATTTTATTTTTCAAAGTGAATCAGTCATAATTCCTTCATTAATGCAGGAAGACTATTTAGAAAATGATTTTATCTAGTAAGGTAGGGTGCCCCAGAGCAATAATATAACACATACACTCAAGATAATGACAGGCAGGTACTTCTACCACAAAGAAAAAACAGTATTGGCATCTAATAGTAACCATACTACATGAGAGGCAGGGATGCCAGGTGATGTGAAACATACAAAAAGGATCAGAGAAGTTATGAATATGACCACTACAACAAGTTACCTTATATTACAGGGTCATAGTTTTATTTCTGAATGAAAGTAAAATAGCATGTAAAATAAAAAAAAGGGGCATATGTAATTTGCTAGGACAGACCACTGAAGGTTGAAGGTTTTATTTCTAAGGGTATTTCTTTTTTTTCCTTTTTTTTGCATCTATAACATCTCTTAAGTCTAATATCACAGTTTTTTAACTGAATTTTGAATCAAGATCAGATTCAACTATACAATGCCTGCCGAGTCAGGTAAAAAATTCCAGCTAAGGTTTTATTAAAGTAACATAGCATTTGCTTTAACTATTTATGTCTGCTACTACAGAGCCAATTATTCCATTTTACTCTCTGTTGTGCAAGCTGTTAATATTTAATCTCTTAGCTTACTCTTATACTCATTTGAATCAGCCATTAACACAAAAAGGCAAGGCTAGAATCATTCTGCAACAGTTGTTAATACCCAAAATGGGCTGATAGTCTAGGGAAAAGGTCTGTAAAGTATACATAGAGCTATAGCAAGGGAGTTTAGCATCCTAGACAACAAAACAATTTGCCACCTCCACCCACTGCCACTAAACAATAACATATGATTGTTTAATGACAACTTGCAAACTATCACACATTGTGTGAAGGTAATAAAATTATATTAGTTTGCTTCATTAACAAATGCATTCTTATATAAATGTTCTGTGTTGTCAAAGTTTACAAAAGTATGTTTCTTCCGTAATCAACCTAATTACTTATTCCTACCTATGAAAGAACAGTTTAATGGAGGACCAGAGACCATTAATTAGTATCAACTGATATCGATTAATACCAGCTTGTAAACTGTTATATTTTATTTTTATTTTATTTTATAGGCTGCATACACCAATGGGTTCTCCCTATAAGTTGGTACCCATAGCAGCTATACCTCTACCCCGCTCTTCCCATGGCTGTCACTATTTTCCTCTCTCAGGTCAACAGCTTTGCTGATTTAAACAAAAGAAAGACCAGATATGGAGTAAATTTACCTCTAAGGTTGTACATTTTATCTAAATTAATCTATTTAGTTCAATGGAAGAACTTACTGGTAAAGGCATATTCTGAGGAAGTGACTATTTTTCAATTTTGCCACCCTAATTAGGTGACATGTAAGGAACTGTATAGGGAAAGATTATTTTAATGAATAACAGAATCAGTGGAATGATAATAACAAGGAATGGCTATAAGTGACTGCCATACAAATGAAACAGCTGGAAAAAATACAGCTACGTTTTAAAGCCATCAGACTATATTTTATATATTCTTGTTTTAAATACTTCATAACCAGTGTCAGTGCCATGTAAGTTAGAGCAGGTATGTGTGGTATTTTTGATCAACTGAAATATAAACAATGCCTTAGTGCTCAGAATACTTACAGTTCTCACATGGTTATTATTTAAAGGAGAAAGGACTCATATGGTGGTTCACACTTTGCTCGTGGTTGACAAGTACAATGTGTTTTTATATTAAGAGATTAGAGTAACTGCATGCATAAATGATGCTAGCATGTTCATTATGCTGAATTAGTATGTAAGCTAATTAAATTATTTACAATTGTAAGATTTTGGAGTCTGGATCAAAACAAAACCAGTGAATGCAACAAACCAAAAATCAGTGCACGAAGATGAGTGTGCAGCCCAACCTAGAAAGAAAGCCACCACAAAACAGAAAAAGATGAGATTAGTATCACAAATTACATGAAGGATACCTTAACGGAGTTAACAAAGTAAATAAACCATAAATAGCTTAGTAAAACATTAAAATTATGGATTGTCACTAAAAGTAGAACCCATGTAACATAAATAAACAAAATAATAAGGATAACAAATATAACAAATACAAAATTAAAAACCCAAGCAATGAACTGAAAAATAAAGAGTTTTAAACTTCAAAAGTACACAGTAAAAAGAAGCAAGCAGTTGCCAGGTATTAATCAAAAAGTGATACCTAACTGTTTACTTATTTAGTACGAGCACCTTAAAAGGTTTTGGGAAATTTCAATTGGTTTTCTATGGTCACTTGGCTGCTGAGCTCAGATTTTAAAACAAATGACTTTTGTATTACTCCTAGTTCTGAGGAAGTCCTGTTAAATTTCAGGGATGAAAGCATGTTTGTGTTCAAATTTGTTTTTTTTTTTTTTTTGATTGTGGTGAGCCTGCAATAACTTTCTGACCTCATCATATCTGTTTCTGGTCCTGGTGGCTTCCTTTCTAGGTTGTGTGTTGCCTGTTTGTCTTTGTGCACTGATTTTTTTGGTTTTTCAGAGTCTGGATGCCAACTTTAATGTTCATAGTATATTGTTTATGGATTTCAGGCTGTGATGGGGGATATCTGCACCAGATGCACTGTGATGCAATAAGCATGATAGGGTAATATCACCATTATGGTGTTCTGTGCTGTTAATATGAGCAACAAAACAAGATATGAGTAAATATTATAAATAACATGTGCATATAGAAACTGGCTGAGAGTTTATCAGATTAATTACAAGTCCCTCTGGACAAACAAGTGCAGGTAGATAACTTGTTAAAGTCTGAATGCAGGTAGATAACTTGTTAAATGTTGTGTTAGCTTAAAAAGAGATACAATTATTAACGGTGGAATTTTTATTACATTAATTTAAATGATAGGCATCCCACAAGTGGCAAATACCAACTATAAATGTCAGATTTCAAGGATACCATGCATATTTAGAATTTGTTACAAGAGAGAAATAACTTAAAGATAGCTGCACCATGATCAACAACTTAACTTCAGCTCTCCCAGTGTGAAGATAGAAACTGAAAAAAGGACTGCCACAAAAACAGTTTTTTGGGGGGTAAAAGTCAGTTACTGGATAGTAAGCACACTACCTGGATGCCAGGAAAGAAGACATTTGGAAAACATGAAAGAAAATCAATATAAAAAGATAAAGAGAAATCACTGTCTGTGAAGGATTCTGCAGCTATTCAGCAAAAAACACTTCAAGCTTCAACTTTAGTTCATGATATGACTTCCAGTAATTTACAGGAAAAATATAAATCAAATGTACTCAGAGGTGATTAAAATAGATGAAACAATGAAGGAATATATCAACTCAAAAAACTATAGGCTGAAAAAATAGAAGAAGCTTTAACTTGCTGTTCAGGTAAACTGATAAAACTACAAAAATCAAAGCATAAAAACAAGCAACAGCATGCAGAAAAATTTGAGATTTTCTACTGTATCAGAAAAACTGCAAGTAACAGACTGTATTAATTTTATGAAATCACAAATAAGCAACTGGACTGGTGCTCCACAGCAGGATTCATCAATTGAAAGGGCACTTCTAGTGTATGCTCCAAACCTGACCATGAGAAAGCAGCCAAGACTTATAACAGTAAAGATGAAATCATACCAGCCAAATTAGTTGATCCTGACAAAATTGTGGCAGAAGGGCAAAGTATTAAAAACTGGAGGCAGAAGACTGTTTGTAAAATATGATTATTCAGTGTACACCAGGCAGAAGAGAAGCAAATTTTTACCAGCAATTATGGTATGCCAAGAGGCAGATGTGAGATTCAAGGTTCCATGTTTAGCTGTCTTCAGAGTTTTTTTTCCTGGAGGAACAAAGACATTTTTGTGATGCAGAACAAGCTAAACAGGAAATAAGAATTATCTCACAAAAAATGAGCCAGCAAGCAGAATGGGACTCTGCTTTTAATTCTTTCAACAGTAACATTCAAAGAAAGACTTTGCCAGAGAAACATTTTCCAATGTTCCAAAGTAAAATAACTGAGAGACAGAAAAAGCACAGGAGCTGAATAGAAGAATCAGAAGTACCATGAACTTAAACTAGAGCCTTGTGTTGGCTGATGGAGATTAATAGGAAGAACACCAGCAACACTGAAACTAGTAAGTAAATGGGAGATAATAAAGCATTAATCACATTTGTGAAGTATGACTTTGCAAAAAAAATGAACTGAGAAATGCTGGACTGGTGACTGTATTAAAGAGGTGGGTGGACTGTAAAGCATATATCCATCGTTATGTCATTAATGTTTAGAATGTCACCTAAAGGAAACAAATAACTATAAGAAAAACAATTTTTGTTCTTATCAGTACTTAGATAAAATATATCATGATATGAATTGTGTGTAATATACAGTAAAGCAGGTTTTGGTAGTGTGTAGCCAGTGGTATTTTAAATGTGGGGGAGTATTTTCCATAACTGCTGTATGTGTTAAATGTATTAAAGTAAACAAATACTTTTTAGTTGTAAGAAATATAGGCTTTACAGAATAATAAGAGAAGAAAGGCTTGGTATAAAAGTTTAATCTGTGATTTCGGGCTGCTGGGGAGGGGTCAGGTGCAAAAGTATACTGATTATATTATATGCAGAATTAAAATCCATCCATCTATCTACAACCCTTTTTCCCATTTTTGCACATAGTGTCTTGGTGTCACTTCAACCATGACAAATCATCTAGAGACAAGGTTTACACTGTTGGGTGGCCTGCCCTGCATTGGCAATTCTTCCACACCACATACTCACATGCACTCTCACACCTATGGCCAATTTAGAGTATCCAATGCGCAGAATTAAGATATTTTCTCTTGTTTTTACAAAGGTGAATGTCTGGATTAATGCTCTTAGCTTAAGCTATAATCAGATGTTTTGTAAGAAAGTAGGCTTTAAAAATAAAACAAAATTATGAAAGTCATGAAAATTTTAAATTTCTTATATCTGCAAAGATATCAGCTTATTTATACATTAAGAAATATTCAGTGAGAGTCAATAAGTCTGCAGCTGAAGGCTGCTGTGCAATCTGTTCTGATTGAAATTTACAAAAATTCATTACTGAGAAGATTTATATGGAGACAAGCTATCTGCAGGTGCAATAAATTAATCTCTAGATTTCTGAACATTCTTTGCTGAGGGAAATGGTACATTTAAAAATACAACAGCAAGAAGTTCAAAGAAAAAGAAAGTTTGAAATTATGGGATGTGAGTAAGAGATATCAGCTTCTCTAGCAGCCTTAAATCTTTAATGCACTGAATAGAACAGTGTGCATTTTAGTTTTACTTAAAGATAATCAGTGCACTTTTTCTTAGAGCTAAAAGTTAATGTTTTCTGAAAGCATACAAGTTGATTTTCATATCTGGGAGGGAAAAAGAGTTGAGAAAAGAACAGACAGCAATCAGTGTAAGTGGGAACACAGGATGTAGCATGCACTATAGCATGGCTAACCTTAATTTTATATTGAGTAATGCTTGTGGTTGCAGCTGTTGATTTGGGGAAGATTTTCCTATTTAGGGGAGGTTACATTTTCTTTTTTGAAAATGTGCATAGTTTTTTTTTTTTTTTTTTTTTTGCAAAGTTAATAGAGGAAGGGGTATTCTGAAAATTTATTTAGTTTTTTTTACTTAAGAGTTTTCATTAAAACAAAAAGTCTATAAAAATGTGATACAGGCTAAAATGTTGACAAGAAGAAATATCCGTTTAAAAGATCAGCCTGTGAAACATTATTGTATGCATGTAACAAAAGTTGGAAATACACATTCAAATATACTGTCATGTATCAAAGAACAAAAGGAAGCAACCTCACTGCCGAATTGTACTCCTTCCAAAAAGCAGAATCCAAATATAGATGAAAAAAGGAGTACCAAACCACGATAAGGATGAAATGAAGGCGTTCAACAAAGTGTAATAAAATACAAAATCTTTATTCCATCCAATAAAATGTGAAGTAAGCGCTTTCGCGTAGGACATCCCATGCTTCATCAGACAATAAAACACATAAACAGCATCCCCATTTTATATTCTTCACATATAGCAAGGCGGGAGAATTAATTAGTTAATTAATCAATCAACATACCAAAGAAGGGTTCGTACCTAAATGCATATTCCAACCACAGCATCGCTGCTATTCTACCAAATGTAAATCTAAAAATGTGTATAAACGCAGACAAATTCATCTGTCAAGGTAGTAGTTAAATACAATTTGAACTGCAGCATCGCTATAAATCTACTGAATATATGGCATGTATGAATACAAGCAAATTCATTAGACAGACAGTAAAAGCTGTGATATTAGAAATATAAGTAAAAATAAAAACGCAAACTGTGTGAAACATGTAAGTAGACAATGGATATGGATGAATCTATACATATGAAAAAGAAAGAAAAACAAAAGTAAAAGTATGGACACTCTTGATTTCAATAAGATCTGAAACTTTCTAGATCCATTATGTTCCAAAACTATAACAAATAAATAAATAAATAAGTAGACAAATAAATAAATATAAAACGGACCTAAAACAAACATCTATGGTCAGCTAGTAGATATGGTTAGATATTAATATAAGTACCACATATAAATATAAAGGCAAATATAATGAACTATACAACTATGAAAATAATCTAAACTGTCAATAAAATATATATATCAATATGCAAAATAGGCATAAAGATAAATAAGCTAGGTAAATATAAATATAGTAAAACAAACTTTAGCACTTGTCATGAATTGTGCAATCATCATGTTATAAAGACCATCTATTTAATAATACATATAACTTAGAACATATTAAAAGCAACACATAAAAAAGCTTATATAGAGATAACTAGGCTTCCAAATCATAATAAGAAGCCATATTAAGAAAAGGTAAGAATGTGAATATATACCATACAAAAACGCATACGTTTAAGATTCATATGAATACACATAAAAATACATGTACATATACATATAAGATGTATGTCTATGAAATATAGTATGCTACAACCCTACATATAACCTCAATGTGAATGCAACCATAAACAGAAACAAAATATGAAAGCATAGAAAAGACAACATCTGGATGCATCTAGAAGATGAAGCCTATCCATACAAAACCAAAACTTGAAATTAGGACTAAAAAATGAAAATAGAAATAAAAATAAGACTGAGAAAACATCATATCACCATTAGGTGTTACTCAACTCAAGTATTGGTCTTAAGGACACATAATTGTTAAGCCCTGGAGGTATGTGTGAGCCAAGCTGTAAAATCCATTTTAGTTCAATCAATGCAAGCTCATTAGCTAAATTTCCACCCCGTTGCCTCTGTCCCAATATTTGTAGCACTCTAAAAGAAAAACCATGTAGAGGAAATTCCATTACATGTTTGGCTAAGGCATTGGTTTCTTTAGACTTCCGAATATCATACAGATGGTTGTATATCCTATCTTGCAACCTCCTAGTGGTCAGCCCCACATAAAATGCCTCAAAATGATTGCAGGTTGCAAGATATATTAAATTCTTGGTGTTACATGTGGCATGGAATTTGGGATAAAACCTATACTGAGTGAGAGGATTCCAAAATGATTGTGTATCCACTATGTAGGGACACCATTTACAGTGATGACAAGGAAAGGTGCCATAAGGAAGTGGCATAGGACTTGTAGATAATGAAGCAACAGGATGGTCATTACACAAAATCATCTTCAAATTCTCACAGTTTTTAAAAAGGAAACCAGGTCTAGTACCTACTAGCTTTTTAGTACTATTATCTATCATGAGTACATTCCAATTATTGGATATGACAGTTTTAATAGCATTGATATTACTAGTGTATTTAGTAATGAATTTAACCATCTCTGTTAATCTAGAGGACTTACTTCCAACAAAATAATTTCTAGAATTAACCAGCTGTTCATCTACAGAACTTTCCATATGGGTCTCAATACCTAAGCCACCAAGGGTGTTTCGTCTGATGCTATTAACCATGGTACGGTTATAGCCCTTATCTAGAAATAGAGATTCCATTATATCTGCTTCTCTTAAGAGAGGTTGCCCCTCCCCACATAGTCTCTGCACCCTGAGGAACTGGCTCTTAACAATGCCAGGAAACACATTCCTCGGGTGCATGCTATCAAAAGGAAGTAAACTGTTTTTCCATACAGACTTCCTATATAAGGTCGATCTAATGGAACCATCCATATGTAATCTCAATGTCACATCTAAAAAATGTATCTCATCAGACGAAACTTCACTAGTAAATCTAAAGAATGAAGTTGTTATTTCCAAATATCGCAAAAAGTTTTCAAAGTCCTCTCTAGTCCCTCCCCAAACTATGAGGATATCATCCACAAAACGCCTATATAATCGAACATACCTATACATTTCATGTGGGAACAAGAACTGTTTCTCCTATTGCAGGACCACTAAATTAGCATAAGTGTTAGCGCAGGGGGTGCCCATGGCTACTCCCCACTGCTGTAAATAATGCTGACCTTTAAACAAAAACACATTGTTGTACAGCACGATTTCAAGTAATTGATGAATCAAGATCTTCCTATCATTACTGAAACCATGCTCATTAGCCAAAAGCTCATCCAAATACTTCATACCTATATCATTAGGTATGGACGTAAACAAACTGTTTACATCCAAGGAAATGAGCAGATGGTCAGTGGATGTGTCCAGTGTTAACGTGTCCAAGGTGTCCAACAACTCATAGGTGTCTTTCAGGATGGAAGGATATCTGGTAACAACAGGTCTGAGGAGATGCTCTAGAAAGCTAGACACGTGGGATGTGACCCACCCTTCACTAGAGACGATCGGCCTCAAGGGTACAGGTGTAACCCCCTTATGGATCTTAGGGAGGCCCTTTATGATAGGTGTCACAGGATGTTCAATGTGTAGGCATTCAAAAACCTCAACACTGATTTGTCTACACATCAACAGATCATGTAAAACATCATGAACATTATGTATGATGGAACTAACATTATTCTCACTCATCTCTTTATAAGTGGCAATATCTGAGAACATAGATATCATAATCCAGGGTATTCATTAACACTATGCCACCACCCTTATCAGCAGGTTTGATGGTGATATTATGGTTACTTTTAAGTGCAAACAACGCCCTAGATTCATCAACAGTTAAATTATAAAATCTACCTTTCTTATCACTACTAGAAAACAAAACATAAAAGTCTTTCTCACACAGCTTTAAAAATGAATCAACATGGGGCGGTATGGGCAGTGTAAAGCAACTATTACGTCAAAACTTATGTAGCCCATTATTCATATCTAATGTATCATGTTTATAAATGAAAAGTAACTTCAATGACAATCGACGACAAAAAAGTCTCAAGTCCAGTAACACTTCACTTAGTTTCGCAAAGTTAGCAGGAATGAAATTAAGTCCCTTATTTAACAAGGTCAGATGTGGAACGTCAAGAACAATATCAGAAAGATTAAACACAAGATCAGTCAGTGTCTCATCCTTCTGTTGTGGTCTTGTCTTTCTCCTGAGAACTTTCTTTTTCTTTCCCTTGGTCCACGACTGTTCGATCTCCCCCTGTGTTGAGGTATAAACTTCTTTTTGTAAGGTAAAAAAGGGGGATTAGACTGTGTGGTCTTAGGTATCGCTCCCTCACTAGCAGTCGAAACACTGGATTGCACAAAAAGCATTTGTTGGTTGGGAGGTGGTGTATCACTCAATAAGGAAGGAGCATGTACCCGCCCTACCTCAGCAGTTACAACAGATGAATCATTGCGCCCAGATGAAATAGAAACAATGGGCACAAGTTCCCTGGGCTGAATGGAGGTTGTCGAATTACTAGACGACGGAACCACAGGCATCCCTGGTCCATCAACAAAGCCTGATGTAGATTCATTAACGGAGGCATATGAATGGTGAGACCTAGGCCAAACACCTGACCTTTTACAAAATCGTTATGGTCCTGTGCCAATTTACGATGTTTAACACTCTTGAGCCTTTCACTAAAGGCACTGACTTGTGAACAAACAGTATTTACTTTATTAACGCAAAAGTCAGAAGTGAACCTTTCCGACAAAGTCCTATACATATTATCCACTTTGATTCGTAGTTCATCCTCCAATGGTGAAAAATAGCTCAATAATAGCTTAATATAACTGAAACCTAACTCTATATTAAGTTATTGCCACTGTTTTAGCAATAATGGGTGTGAGTCCCCATAGGTGGGCATACAAAAAAACGCGCATACCCCTGGGGACCACCCGAAAATGAAGGCAAGCCTCCAGATGAAGTCGTTGCCAAGTATAGCGCTGTAGCTGGTAAACATCATTTTCAAATGTTTTCAGTAAGTTATTAAATTCTGTAATGTCCTCACCTGTATTGTGAATCAACGGAACACTGCTCAAGGCGGAAAGGTCCAAAGACAATAAAGGGTTGGAGTCAGATTTTAAAATCCCCTTCCATAACACTGTGTCATCCCTCGGCTCTGGACTACCATCAATATTAACAGCAGGTGTGTTAACAGCAGGATCCATCGCGTGCAGGTAGATTGCCACAAAAAACAGAAGATCAAAGAACAAAAGGAAGCAACCTCACTGCCGAATTGTACTCCTTCCAAAAAGCAGAATCGAAATATAGATGAAAAAAGGAGTACCAAACCACGATAAGGACCAAATGAAGGCGTTCAACAAAGTGTAATAAAATACGAAATCTTTATTCCATCCAATAAAATGTGAAGTAAGCGCTTTCGCGTAGGACATCCCACGCTTCATCAGACAATAAAACACACAAACAGCATCCCCATTTTATATTCTTCACATATAGCAAGGCGGGAGAATTAATTAGTTAATTAATCAATCAACATACCAAAGAAGGGTTCGTACCTAAATGCATATTCCAACCACAGCATCGCTGCTATTCTACCAAATGTAAATCTAAAAATGTGTATAAACGCAGACAAATTCATCTGTCAAGGTAGTAGTTAAATACAATTTGAACTGCAGCATCGCTATAAATCTACTGAATATATGGCATGTATGAATACAAGCAAATTCATTAGACAGACAGTAAAAGCTGTGATATTAGAAATATAAGTGAAAATAAAAACGCAAACTGTGTGAAACATGTAAGTAGACAATGGATATGGATGAATCTATACATATGAAAAAGAAAGAAAAACAAAAGGAAAACTATGGACATTCTTGATTTCAATAAGATCTGAAACCTTCTGGATGTGAAATAGATAAAAATGTGATACAGGCTAAAATGCTGACAAGAAGAAATATCTGTTTAAAAGATCAGCCTGTGAAACATTATTGTATGCATGTAACACAAAAGTTGGAAATACACATTCAAATATACTGTCATGTATGATAGGTGGGAACAATAGCCTTTGATCATAATGGCTGCACTATTCATATTGTCTTGGAATGTAAATGGCCTCACAAGTATAGCCTAAAAGGAAATATATTGAGTTATATTAAGAAATGCAGAGTGCAAATACCATATTTGGAAAGAAAAGAACATATGAATTTGACAAAGAAATGACTTCAGGATGGATATTCAGCAGAATATCATGGACAATGAAAAGAAGAGTAGTTATATTAATTGTTACAGGAGCTGAAACAGTGATAGAATAGGAAAAAAGACAATAATGGTCAATTTCTAGTAGTAAGGGGCTATTGGTAAGGGAGGAGGATTACATTGGTGAGTATTTATATTGCTCCAAAAACTGCTACTATAGAGTTTAAGAAAATGTTGGGAGCAATAATCAGGTTTCTGCAGGGAGTATTTCTTATAGGTGGGGACTGGAACTTGATTTGCAATAGTGAGGATGTATCAGGAATTTGTTTTCATTTTATTTATTTGTATTAGGGATTTATTTTTTAGGTTGTATTTTCCAGAAAGGAAAATATGACAAATGAGGGTAGACGTTTCTGAAAATATTTGGCATGGAAGATGTGACTAAAGTAGTAGGAACTCAGGCAGAATTTGCATATTATTTCCCAAGACCCAATGGCTGGGCTAGACTAGACAGAATTTATATTTCACAGGAACATTTGCATATAATTGAAAGTTTTGACACATGCCCAATAACTATTTTGGATCATGCAGCAATAACAACTAAGATAAAAATGCAGGGTAATGAAGGTAAAATGAGGGACTAGTGCTTTCCCATCTAATAATTAAAAAGAGAGGAATTTAGGGTAGACACTGAAGACAAAGCAGAAGAACAAAACACCTGTTCACAAATGGAACGGTCCTCAGATTGAACCAAGCAGTACCACAATCCAAATCTGATGAAGTTTCCATTGGAGAACAAAATTGCTTGTCTGTGTGAAAATAAACTTTGAATTGCTCTTTTTCATCTTTTTTTATCTTAAGGATTTTTGCAGAAGTTTAATATTGCTTGTGTTATTTGGATTGTGCTACTGCTTTTCAACCTGAGGACTGTTCCATTTATGAATGGGTGTTTTGTTCTTTTGGCAGTGGAAATTATTTAAGAGTTATTAGTGAAGCTAGAAATAACATCAGAAGTTATAGTTAGTGAGTAGGATAACATGAAAATACAGTTTAAAAATGGTAGAAATAAATGAGAAATATATGGTTAATAAGTAATCAGAATTACTTAGAGAGGCTGACAAAGTTTCAAATACTGCAAAATAAGTTGAATCTCAAAAAACAAGAAGAGATGTAAATATAGAGTGCTAAAGAAACAAATAGGGAGTATGTGGATAATATGCATGAGTTTAGAGAGGTTGCTGTTAAGAAACTGCTTTTTGATAATAACTACAGAGCGCAAAACTGTTTAGTACAATGACTTAAGCAACAGAAAACAGAAAGTGTTGTTGCCAAACTTAGAGAGCCTATAACCAAAAGCATAACCAAACATCCTGCAGAGGTATTAGACATATTTTGGATATCTTGTGAAAATTTGTATAAAGCATAGAAATGCAAAAATCTAGAAACAGCACAAATGGAAATATGCATGGGAGACTTAATTATGACAAAGACAGAGGTAGATGGGGCTCAACAACAAACTGTTAAGATAGGGAGATGAGATAAAAACAGTGATGGATAATAAATCTCCAGGAGAGTCTCCCAGAACAGAAAGTATTCCTGTGGACATTTGGATGTTAGGAGGGAAGAAAGTGATAAAGATCGAGTAGATTTTGTTCAACAGTGTTTTAAAATAAGGGGAAGTACAAACATCTTAGAAAAAAAGCTGTGGTGGCTGTATTACCTAATGACGGTTAATGACCCATCAGGCCTAGCTTCATACATGCCCATTTCAGTTTTAAACAATGATAATAAAGTGTAGACCACTCGAACCAAAATGAACCACAAAGACCAAAAACTGATACCTCCTGTATACTGGAACTCAAATCCATTTATTGAGCAGCAGATACTGCTATATGCGAATAGCAGTAAACTAATTTCCACTACACAGTCTCTTAATCCTAAGGATCTCTCCATAAGGAATAGTTGTTAAAGTGTGTATTGGATGGCAGCTAGAAGCATGAAGCATATGACTAGATTGCTCAAACATTCTATAAATGAGAGTTTTTATTCTACCATTCTGAGAACCTTCTAAGGTCAAATCTAAATAATTCACTTTTGTACCTTCCTGTAGTCCGTCGTATTTAATTTGAAATAGGTTGTCATTCAGATAATTAATGAATGAGCATACTTCATTTCTGCTCCCTTTACAAATAAATATAAGGTCATCTATAAACCTGAAATATCCTGTTACAAAGCTTCTATAAAATTTGCTTATATATATGTATGTATATATATATATATATATATATATATATATATATATATATGACTAAATTCCACAAGACCCATAAGCAAATTTGCATACATGGGGGCAAAAGCCTCCCCCATGGCTGTACCTTGCAACTGTTTGTATAATGTGCCATCAAATTCAAAAATATTATTTACTAGGCAAAAATGTATTAGCGCTTTTACATAGTGTGCTTTAGGATTGTCTCACATAAAGTAGTGCAATGCCTCCATACCAAAATTATGTTGTATGCTTGTATACAAGCTAGTAACATCTAGTATTAGAAAATACCTATTTGTTTCCCAATACATACCTTCCAGATTTTTTTAACAAATCAAATTAATCTTTTATATAGGAAGGCAATTTCACTACTTCTTTTAATAAACATTCATGTAAGAAACACCCCAAATTATGTGCAAGATAGCCACTAGCTGAAACTATAGGTCAACCTGGGGATGTGTGTCATATTTTTGTGTATTTTAGGAACACAATAAAATGTAGCCATTGTACTGTCTTTACTAGATAATTTATCAGTAATATCTGATTTAGAGAAATAATTTAAGCGTACTCCTTTATTTAATAATTGTTCATATTCTCTAATAGTTTGAAAACATGCTTCTTCATTTACGGTACAGAAAACATCTTTATTCACTAAATGTTACATACACATATTAAAGTAATTTAAAGATTTCATAATCACTACATTTCCCCCCTCATCTGGAGGTTTAAAAACTAAGTGGCTATTTTCACTAAGATGTTTCAATGTTACCCATTCTTGTTTAGATAAATTATACAATTTCACTTCTTTATTGAAGTCATACAATTCCTTTTCTAGTATTAAGTTAAATGCTGTATGAAACCTCTGAATACATTAATTTCTGAATGGAGACATAAATGTACTTTTCACTATTATTTTGTCAGATACACAACCCAGTGTATTCAGGAAATGGGAGGAAGATAGAACATGTATAACTTCCAATTTATTTGCTGCTGTGGGTAAAAGGACAGAATTGTCAACCTTACCAGCAGTACAAGAACTTTGTAACCAAATAGAAAAATTGATATTTAAAGAAACAGCAGTATTCTATAATTTACATATTTTACAAAGGTATCAAGAGTTAAAAATTACACCTGAGGTCTTCAGGCTATTAAGAGTCCACCTACCCCTTTCAATTTAACAGAAGAGCAGGATCGTTTATTTCATGATAGATGGGTAGCTGCTGCTCATCACTGCAGCAGTGAATGGGTTACGATCCTTATTGAAAGGGACATGTTAAAAAGGAATCAGTTAAAGGAAGAAACCAAAAAACTATGTGGAGATGTAATCAAAGAAACATCTAATACTGCCCTTGAGTCTTTTTTGGGCAGCATGAATGAAAGACTTTTATCTTATGAAAAATAATTACTTAATCGTAAGAAAAACAAACTTCAGAAGGACCTGCGCGATTATGATAGGAAGAAGGCATTTCAGCTATCTACCAATCAACAAACTCCATGTAATTGCGTAAGGCTCCAAAGAGACCAAGAAGTTTTGGGTCAGCAGTCCAGTTATTTCACATTGGGAGAAAGGGGTCTATATCAGTATCTCGAAGTCTGACAAAATCTAATACGATATTGTCAACAAAAGATTACCGAAAGCGCACATCAATCATTTAAATGAAAATCTCCGTAAGGGGAGACTTCCATTTACTTCAATGTTGTGCGATCTCGGAGTTAGTATATTTAAGTAGTGGGGGGTGTGGGGGTGCAGGGGGGCTTGCCCCCCTGCGTAAAGGCTTTAGTTTTATTTTTTTGTTTTAATAATCTTTTTATTAGGGTTCGATGGTTTAATACTTCGATGAATGAAGTTCGATCTTTATGCATTCGAAGTATTAAACCTTTGAGGTTATAATATAGATCCGGGAGAAAGCGTGGCATCTTCAATTGATGAAGGTAAAGAAGAGTAGCATTTTCCTAGACTTGCACATCCGAAAGATGGGGAATCCTTTTAGAAGACGTTTTGAGAACAGACAGGGCCAAAAAAATGGAACTAAAAAAAATGCTCCTGGCATGGTACAAACAGGGAGCAAAGTTATGGTCTGCATAACAAAGTAAATGGACAAATTGACAAGGTACATACCATTGATAATGACTCTTATGTAGTTAATTTGTCAGGTTATATCTTGAATGATACTGAAATGCCTGTGTTACAAAGAGGTTTGAAATTTATACCTACAGTTCTACCTAGATTATATGAATTAAAATGTGATGTTTTCAAATTGGTACGTAAACTGTATATTAAAGAGTACTTTTACAGTTTAAACAAAGTAGAAAGCAGCATGTTAAATGATGTTTCAGATTCTTCTACTGACTACAGCTTCTATTCTTGTGAGTCTGACATGGATAGTAATGCTTATAGTAAATTAGATATGAGCAAAATAATAGTGAAAAGTAAATTTATACCTCCATTCAGAAATTAATGTATTCAGCGGTTTCTTACAGCAATTAACTTAATACTAGAAAAGGAATTGTATGACTTCAATAAAGAAGTGGAATTGTATAACTTATCTAAACAAGAATGGTTAACATTAAAACATCTTAGTGAAAATAGCCACTTAGTTTTTAAACCTTCAGACAAGGGGAGAAAATTAGTGATTATGAAACCTTTAGATTACTTTAATATGTATATGGAACAGTTAGCGAATAAAGATGTTTTCTGTACAGTAAATGAGGAAGCATATTTTCAAGCTATTAGAGAATATGAACAACTATTAAATAAAGGAGTACACTTAAATTATTTCTCTAAATCAGATATTACTGATAAATTCTCTAGTAAAGACAGTACAATGGCTACATTTTATTGTGTTCCTAAAATACACAAAAATATGACACACCTCCCAGATCCACCTATAGTTTCAGCTAGTGGCTATTTTACACATAATTTGGGGTGTTTATTACATGAATGTTTATTAAAAGAAGCAGTGAAATTGCCTTCCTATATAAAAGATTCATTTGATTTGTTAATAAAAAATGGAAGGTATGTATTGGGAATCAAATATGTATTTTCTAGTACTAGATGCTACTAGAGGGTATACAAGCATACAACATAATTTTGGTATGGAGGCATTGAGTTACTTAATGGGAGGCAATCCTAAAGCACACTTTATAAAGCAGCTAGTACATTTTTGCCTAGTAAGTAATATTTTTGAATTTGATGGCACATTATACAAACAGTTGCAAGGTACAGCCATGGGGGCGACTTTTGCCCCAATGTATGCAAATTTGTTAATGGGTCTTGTGGAATTTAGTCATATATATATATATATATATATATATATATATATATATATATATAAGTAAATTTTATAGAAGCTTCATAACAGGATATTTCAGGTTTATAGATGACCTTATATTTATTTGTAAAGGGGGCAGAAATGAAGTATGCTCATTCATTAATTATCTGAATGACAACATATTCCAAATTAAATACAACTGACTACAGGAAGGTACAAAAGTGAATTGTTCGCAGAATGGTAGAATAAAAACTCAAATTTATAGAAAGTTTGAGCAGCCTAGTAATATGCTTCATGCTTTTAGCTGCCATCCAATACACACTTTAACAGCTATTCCTTATGGAGAGATCCTTAGGATTAAAAGACTGTGTAGTGGAAATTAGTTTACTGCTATTTACGTATAGAAGTATCTGCTGCTCAATAAATGGATTTCAGTTCCAGTATAAAGGAGGTATCAGTTTTTGATCTTTGTGGTTCGTAATGATAATAAAGTGTTTAGGTCTAGACTAGCCAAAGGTGTTGCCAAAATTAAAACAATTGATAGATGTGGATCAATGTAGTTATGTGGAGGGGAAGCAAACATCTGAGAACATTAATAGGACAATGATGATCCAAAGGGAAGCAGAATTGAAGAAAATTCCACTGTTTATGGGGGGGGGGGTCTTGATGCAGAAACAACATCTGATTCAGTAAGCTGGGATTTTATGAGTATGAGAACGGAAGCATTTGCATTCCCTGATACTATATAATAAGGTTAATTAGGGGGGCTATATAGGATCATAGGCAAGAATTAAAGTGGGAGGGTTCCTCTCAGATAAGTTGTATTTGAAAAGAGGAACCTGGCATGGGTGTCCTCTTTCCCCTTTGTTATTTACTTTATATTTAGAGCAACTGGGAAAGAAAATAAGGGTCTCACAAATGCAAGGATATAATTGGTATGGTAATCAAGAAAAGTTGGCTTTATTTTCAGATGATATTATTTTGTACCTGATAAAACCAGAAAAGGACATATCAGTGCTGTGGAACATTCTGAGACAGTTTTCAGTCTTTTTGGTATCTAAAATTAATGAAGGTAAAAGAAAGACTATAACCATAAATTATGTACCCACACAAGAACTGGTTCAGCAATACCTATATTTATGGGGACAAAAAATAGGATGAAGCATTTGTACGGAATAAAAATGAAAGGGGAAGAGGGGCAAAAGTTAAATGGGATAACTTGATCTTTCCAGCAGGACAAGGTCGTTTAAGATTACCTGCTTTGAAAAGATAATTTAGAGCAGCACAGCTAAGGCTTATATACACAGCACAAGAAGAAGGCTATCATTCAAAATTGAAAGAGACAATGATGAAGCAGGGGGTAGACTTCAACAAATAAAGATTGAGTGGTGGATTTTTAATGCAGAACCTTAAGGAAAATAATAACAATCAAACATACTATTATATCCATACAGTAACAGAAAGAATTTGAAGAACTAAGCCAGCATGAGAATGGAGAAAGGAGATTTTGCCAGTAAGGATGAAGTCTGCTAGTCAGATGAAAGCACTTAACCTGTCTGTTGTGGATACTTTTGTGGTTGTTTTTTGGCATTAAACAGATTTTCACTGTCCGAGCCGAGGTGTCATTGCAGTAGATCCAGCATCAGTCTGTTTTCTTCATTTACAGTGTTGTTATTGGTGTGGAGCAATTGTATCTGAAGTAATGAATATTATAAAAGAGATAAAAGAACTGGATGAGGGAGCTTTGAGACAGTGAAGGAGCAAATTACATAGAAATAAATGGAAATTGTGGGAACAATACATTCAGAATAATGCTCAGGAAGAGTGAGGTTTAAGGGAAGAAAGGAATTCAATGTATGTTGTGTTCGTCTGATGATAATTACAAAGACAGAAAAGATATGTAATGTATAATGCATGCAAATGGAATAATGTTAATATTTTTTCTTTTCTGTTAATGTATGTTTACCTAGTACGTGATAATCTAATAAAGGTGTTTAAAAACAACCAGAAATAACTGAAATTGTTTATTAAGATAACTCATCAATAAGCAGTGTGTAAGGACATCTAGTGGAAATTAGACAACAATCTCAGTGGAATAGTTGGCTAAAACATAGGTGTGTGCATGTGTGTGTGTGAGTGTGTGTGTGTGTGTGTGTGTGTGTGTGTATATATATATATACATATATATATATATATATATATATATATATATATATATATATATACACTTGCAAGTCACTACTCCTTGGTATTCAGACCAGCCTTTACAATTCTGTGTCTACATTAGAGTTAAAGTCAACATGAGCACATCACATTTTGCTTCCTGCCTCTGCAGACACAATAAGTTAGTTGTGGTCACAACACAGTGGAGGAATAGGGGTCAGAGTGGAGGCTAATGTTTAAGGGAAACAACGCTTCACATAAACATTAACTGTAACTGTCAGCCAAATAGATGTTTGCCCTGTCCCCACATCTTTCGGTGGAAAAACTGCATAATCATAGAAAAATTGCATCTTCTGTAGATATTATGTTTCATCTTTTCATGTCCTTTATGGCATTTTGATTCTGGGTCTCCACTGCACTTGCTTCTTGTACCAGATCTCTAAATAGGTTTGCGTCTAATCAACAGCATCTGTGGAACCTTTAATCATTAGCCTCTGTGGAACCTATGAAGAATCCATACGGAAAGTGAGTAACTATCTGCAAGGACATGTTAAGCTTACATACACAAAATTGTGTCCTTAGCCATGAATTTCTTAATGGATTCCCCCTGGCAATGAAAGGGTCTGGCTTCAATGAATGGTAACTTATACTGTTCAACATAAGTGACCTCTTGTATGGTAGGTACAGAGCCAGCTGTTTAGCCTTCAGTACTTTATTCTCAACATATCTGAAGCTGTCAGCAGTGTCTCTAATGGTTTGTAGGAGTGGCTTCTTGGCAAATGTTGCCTCAGAGATCCAGTACAAGTGACCTTGTGTATGGGGGGGGTTGTAACAGACAGATATTCACTTTTTAGTGTTGACGTACTTTCTGCATATCTCATGTCTCTTCAGACTCGGATAGTAACTTAAATAAGAAGAAAAATATGGAGGGATGAAAAGCTAAAGGTTTAACTGAATCAAAGATGACCTGAAATCATCTAAGCCCAGTGGATACCTTATGGTATGTCTTGTCATGCCATTTTGTAGAAACACTGAATTCTGTAATGCATCGCTGTTCTGATGTTCACAGCTTATCTGTAAACAGCATATTTCACACTAACTTTCAATTCTTCTTATTGTGGAGTCAAAATAATACATTTTCAGACTCATAGGAACTACATTTACTCTATTTTCTGAAATGGACACACTCATGTCATTCTGCAGAATGAAATTCTATTCATAAATGTATTATTACTTTTCTACTGGGAACAATGTTTCTGACCAAAGCACATCACTTTGACATGCAGACTGCTTAGCTAAGCAGAGAATTGCCAAAGTCAAAAGCCACCCAGTGTTAATGTGCTTATTGTACCTTAAATCACAGCTCATTATTTCTTCCTGTTTACACAATGTCTCTTAAAAATAAATAAGTCACTTCCCACTGAAACTGTACTGTAAGATTTCCGGAACAGGATGAAGAGACGAGATGAATGCTGTAGGGGGAAGGGCATGGAGGTTAGAACTAGAGGTAACTACCATGGGGTAGGTCATTCCTAATGGAAACAGTCAATGGTATGATCCCCAAGGACACTCTTAGGTTCCACGCCAGACCCAGCTCTACAGTGGACAGAGGTCAAGAGTAGTAGGTGAGTCTAATGGACCCTGCAATGGATGAGTGCACTGGGTATCTTGAAATAATGAAGTAGAAGGGGAACAGAGTAGCTAGCAAACACTGCTGCATTTGAGTTTGAGCATCTCCCCATACTTGTATGGGTTCCACACTGTACGACTAGTGAGCAGGCATGTCACCACTTGATCTTCAGCGATTCAACCACCTTGATCATAGTTTAGTGCCTTACAATCTTATCTTACCAACAGTAAATTCCACTTCTCTAAAACTATTTTATGCATATAAATAATATAATAATTTCTATGAGTGGTTAATAATACCCTTCAGTGCCACATCCTCTTATTGGGTTTTACAACAATTTGCTGCAACCAACCAGATTGGTCCAGTATCATGAAGGTTACAAATTACAGTTCACTCTTAACAATTCCTAACAACAAACCAAATGAAACATATCTTATGCGAGCTAAAGCTAAGTAGTCCCTCTCTCCCTGAAAAGTAGATGCTAACAGTAAATACATTAACATACAACCAGAAGCAAACTTTTGAAATTGAATAATAAAATGCTTACTTTGGGAAGTTAGGCAATGCAATTTGAAAATTATTGCAAAGGGATCTTTGAAATAAAATGTTTTTTAAACAGAAGGGTGACATAAGAAAAATACTGTCAAACAGCTAGCTAGTTCAAGTACTATTACTTCCTAAAGATGCCTGCAATCTGTTTACCTCCGAATGGAAGTTTCAGAATGCAAACTTTGTAAAATAAATAAAGATGAGCTCATGGATTCTGAGTATCAAATACTTCACATAGAAGACACCAAATGACTGTCTTTAGCAGTTTTACTCTACTAAGCAAATTAGTATTCACTGATATATGTCTCCACTGAGTGACTTGGATTAAAAAAATAAATCAATATTTGCAAAGGATCTTGGAGAAGAAACTGATTTCTGAAGCTTTAACCATGGATACTGACATCTACCAGATTCATCTGTTAGTACCCCTTCTGCTTTGCATCATTTTTAGAGACATCAATATGGGTATTTTCAGTGAAATTCAGCTCTTTGAGGATGATGCAAACCTAGGATCAGTGGTGATTTTGTTGCAGAACTATCAGGAAGGTAGTAGCTGTAAGTACACTTTAGCATGGGAATGACAAAAAAATTGTCAGTGTGGTTCCCTCTTCTAGACATACAACAGAAAACTGCAGTCCATAACAAATGCTAATGCAAGCCACTTAAACCAATATCTGAGTATTGCTATCCACAGAGACTTAAGGTGCACATCTGGTGGTAGAGCTCCAGACAATGTGAAGCCATTATATCTCTTCATAGTTCCCAAAAAATATTGCATCTTTAATGTTATGCCCAGTTCTGAAAAGCACACAGAAAGAAGGCATCAGTCATAAGCAAAGCAAATATGCACAGGCTATATCCTAACAACCACAGCGGCACATGTTGTTCTCTGTCTTTGGAGGAAGACACAAATTGCTCACTCCTGGTCTATAGCTTGGGGAGAAGACACCACACCCACTTACTCTTTGGTGAAGCAAAGTTCTATGGCCTCTGTTACCTACTCTATGCACTACAAGGTAAAACAATACAGGAATGCACTAGGCAAGAACAGCATCAAGCAGTATGCTACTGGAATAGTGTGCTACTGGTATAGTATGCTACTCTCAAAAAAACTTATCATGTAGTTTTGTTTGGCCCTTTCAAAAAAGATATGAGACAGTGTCTAAAAGTCATAGTTATATGGATCCTTGTGATGGTGTTGTGTAACAGCTGTCTTGACATACAAATCCATATCTTAATTCAGCAGGCCTCTGAGATCTCTGCCACTTTCTGCTTACACTTGTATGTGAACATGTATATGTGGAACACTCAAGGCTGCAAGAGCAAACTTAAAATGCCCTAGTCTTTTGGTTCATATGAGATTCACTATTTGCATCAGGATCAATGGTCACAGATTTCTACATTTTCTTCCACAAATGCTACCTCAAGGTCTGTTTACAGGTCACTTCAGAAAGGACTGAACATTCTCCTGCCAAAAAAAAAAAAATTCACAGGGTAATTCAAATAGCAAAGTGAAGGCTTTTTGAGTGAATATGGTTATAAGTGGGGATGCTTTATGGCTGATTTTTTTCCCAAAGGAAATTTAGTCTGTACTGATGGCTTTATTTCATTTTCTCCTCATTTTATTTTATTCATTTCACTTGCACTGCCTATTTTAAGTGACAGCAATACTGAATTAAAACGTTAAAATGTATAAACAAACACATATTGCAATTAAAAAGTTGTTTTTAAATACAGGCATTGTACAGGAAAATGAGATTTAAATATAGCTCTGTCATCAAGTGCCCATCTAAAAATTGCCGATGTCTGAACTTTCCCTTTAATACAGCATGGAACTGTCAAAACACCACACAAAGATCTAATTTTAGCTACTAGGGCTGACACAAGTAAATACATTCCTGTCAAAGCTTGAAATGCAACTGTGATACACTGTATATAGTAACTGCATGCTGGGGTGCTCAGTCCTCCTTTCAACAGACATTTGGTTTTACTTTATATGAAATAAAAATGGTGTTAAGTTATAAATCTCAAGATGGCACTGTACAAAGATATCAGTTTTCAGATATTATGTTGATCGTTGATCACATATGGAAAGTAGAATATTGTCCAAAATTGCCAGTAACAAAACGTCATCATGAATTTTCATGCATCAATACAATGTCCTTTGTAGATATTCTATAAACAAGCTAATCTCTGAGATAACTGTATAGTTTACTGTCATATGTGCAACAAATGACAACTGAGTTCTGATAGACTGAAGCCAGGTAATCAATACAAACAGACCCATTCAAGTAGTGCATGTTTTGATCAAGTACATGACAGGTGAGGGGCAGAAAAATATTTCATAGCTTTTGCTTCAGCAGTATTAATTATCAAACAATATCACACAGCCCAAGCTTATTATGTCCATTTGAAGCTTTGGCATTACATTATCCTTATCAGTGGCTGACAAGAAAATCTTTGATTTTAAATGAAGAGTAGTAACTAAGTTCCTAGCCATCATGAAAAAGAGAAACCCCAGTAATGGCCCCTGTGGTATCCACCCTGTGGGCACAGACAAGCTCACAATAGATGTACTGACTGTTTGTAATGCACCATCTATTTAACAGATATAATTTGCTCCAGATTACTGCAGTTGTCTCTCTCAAGTTCTAGGTTTGAGAGGTTAAAAGCTTATTTTCAGTTTAACAGCTTTGTTCTTCAAACCTGGGATACCAGACCATGGTTAACATGTTAATAAAGGTTTTGCCTCTTTTGGGGGGGGGGGGGTTGTATGGCACGTGATATAGATAGGGCAGATGTTTACCATATATGCTGGCATGAAAGTATGTGTGTATAATTTGGAAGGCAGTGTCATACAGGGAAGTAAAGTATTAAATCAGATTCTCTCTGCTGACATCTTCACTTTGATCCCTGCCAGTTATCTACAAGGCCCTGTTCTAAATAAATCTTAAACTATCTGGCTATCTGGCTAGCACAAGTCTCAGTTATAACATGACTTTATCTGGTCTCCAACTGGGAATTGTCCCAAGGGAATAATGCAGCTGGCTGGGTGGGATTTGTTAGGAAATACTATAGGTTGCTGTCAGTCAGGGGAAAACAAGTGAACTCCTTCCGGGGCCATTTGTGAACCTGGAGTTGGTGGCAATTTAATGTTTACATGGTCTAAAGCTTTTAAGTTCTTGGGCCATGATGTAATATTATTAAATGGTATTAAGTCAATATTTCAGAAGATAATTTGTTAGGATTACATTACTTTATTTAGGGATTATTCTTACTTATGTCAGCAATAATCTGAAGTATGGAGACAACACAGTGGGTTGCCATATGGCATGCATACTGTTGTGTAGGTTGTTTGACAATGCCTTTTACAATTGCTTAAGCCTGTTTTCCCCTCTCACTTCACTGTATGAATGCGGTATCAGAATTTAATACAATTGCTCTTTCATCTATTAAACTATTATTGGTGTTGATGTTTATGCCTTTATGATCATGAATGTATTGTGCTGCATAGCTTTTGCAATTAAAACAAAACAAAACAAAACAACAGTAAAAGCTTTTTTCCTTCAAACCCCGTACCAAACACTGTCTCTCCATCATGAGTCAGTAAAGTGGATGTAAGATGCATATGTTTACTGCTTCTTAGTTGGACTTCTGTCATATTTCAAAAGGAAGCCTATTTTTTCGAACTAGAAGATACACAACTCTGCTCAATGTCACATTTTTTTTCAATAATCATTAGGCGAGTACTACATTTGTGTTTCTTCTTAATGTTTTGTGATATTTTGCCTAGTGCTGATTTCTAATTATTTAGAACTGCATAAGAAAACCACTTTCCTGCTGTAAGACAGGAATGTCTGGCAGTACACATGTTTTAGATGAACAAGTTCATGACCTAAAGGGCCAGGACAGGCAGAAAACCACAATTCTGAGATAAGCTGTGGGAACTGAACCACCACCACAGGCAATGTTCCTCCATCTTTGGCCATCTACCAAAAGCATGTATCGCTTTGCTAAGCAGCCAAATCTAATGGAGATTTATTAAGACATGCTACTTATATGTTGGCTAAGCAAAACTCTTGCAGCTGTAACATTCTAATGAAACATATGATCTTTAGACTTTATGAAATTAAAAATTTAGTGGTTTTAGCATAAGCATAAAACTGGGATAACTTGAGGTTCCAACAACAATTCAGTCAAGTATTCACAGAATAACCTTGGTGATGACCCATAACCATATGTGCACTGTACTGTCCACCCATGGAGAGGACGTATACTGAACTACACTCTGCTGCAAATGAACAGTAATATTTCATCATGGCTGCCACGGTAATTTTACAATAAACACATCAATCACATGTTAAATGTATACAGGCAAGAATGAAATGCTGTTGCTGTCACTTGTTTAACCAGCTAGGACCCTCTACACACAAGTAACTCTACAAAGAACCACAGAGTAGTGCCTTAGTAAGGTATTATGTACAGTAACATGCAGTATGCAAGTGCAGATGGTGAGAAACCCAGTATTAGTGGCTTGAGCTCAACAGGGACTTCAGACCTTAACCATACCTGCCTGTTAATCATTTCCAGGAATGTTCCTGAATTCTCTTCAGAATTGTACCATATCCCATGAAAAATCATTTCCACGGAAGTTCAAGAATTTGCTTCAGAATTGTGCTGCATCCCATGAAAAATGTGCCATCATGAGACATGCAATGAAGACTGAAGTGTTTGTATATCACTAGTCATTGTACTTAACATACGTCAGATCTTTTAAAAAATGCAGAATAACACAAAACATGTTATTGTAATGACTTTCAAAGATATTAGTGGTAACATTTAAAAGGTTCCTAAAGTGAGGCCTTTTTATTTGATTATTTTTGGCTTTGTTCCTGATTCTTGAGGGAAGATGTTGAAAGTTATGGCCCTAACGCAATGCTGAAAGGCCAACTTGCCCCAGGATTCAGCAAGCTCTGCACGGCGTGCAGGAATAGTCCAAGAGCTGCACACAATATGGCTGACGAGCAATCCAGGAATGAGCTCCCAGGACGTGCACGAGCGCTCCTACACTATTCCTGCACGGACACAGCTCCTGTATGCTAATTACCCCATTTGCTGGTGAAAACCATGCAAATAAGGTGAATTAGTGATCCAGGAAGCAGGCAGGAGTCTGTGCAGGAATAGTGTAACCTGCAGAAATGTATTCGGTTACTAACCGAATACATTTCTGGAAATTACAAAACGGAGGCATGACAGCTCCAAAGAAAGCATGTATTCATAGTAGTAGGCATGCCAACAGCCAAATATATGGCCATTGGAATGGGAAACAGTTGCAAAAGTATACAAAATAACTTTTATTTGTTTTTGGCCGATTTCAGCTATTTAAGCATAGGGCAGTGGTGCGCTAATGGAATCGGCCCAAAAATAAGGAAAAAAGTTGGAAATAAGCTTTTAAACCCAAATCAACATTCTGCCATAACGGTCAATGGCATGCATAAGACAACAATACCATGGAAAAGTGTTTGCTAAGGGGGAAGGCTGAGTGTCAATTTTGTTACCATGCATTAGCAGTCAGTTTTATGCAAATGAGGGGCTTGATACTGAATTACAGATTTCCCTTCAGTATTAACTTGCATCCAACTATGTAGGTGCAGCAACACCATGGTATAAGCATAAGAAGGAGATGACCTGATAAGGGGGAGTGTCATGCAAGCTGTAAGCTTATTGAATCTCTGTGGCCCGTGTTTGCCCTTAGCTAAGCACAGCTAAGGAAGGGGGTTTGTCTGAGGCTGCCTAGCAGTGTTTGCGTTGCCTAAATGGGTGTGCGTGCCACGCACCGAGTTTTAAAGAAAAAAAACCCAGGAAATAGCAGCTCTGTTCACATCTGAGAATTGGGTATGTGCAATATGCCTCGGGGCTTAAACGGGAAGGCAATGGGAAAGGAAAACAGCAGTAGGAAGGCAATCAAGGAGAACTAGCATAGTTGGCAGGTGAAATGTATCAGAATCAGCCAATTACACAGGTAGCAGCCCAGCACAGAACACTACTATAAACAATGCAAACACCTTTCACTCTGTTTTTCCCCCCAAACTCTATACTACCAGTGTACACAGACGGGGAAATTTTACCTGACAAAACTAACAAAATGAAAGGGGCTGCTGTTGCTCTCATACATAAATATGTGAAAGAGGCTGAGGGTGGTGAGGATGAGAATGCTGATGACCAACCCGCAATAAGGAGAAGGAGAAGAATGTACAGATCCAGGGTAACCTACCAGGGGCTACATGAGCTGGAGATAGTGGAGCGCTATAGGGTGGACAGGGACTTCCTACAGCAAACTGTTGAGCTGTGCCGGCCATGCCTCACACACAGAACCAAGAAAGGGGAACACATCCCAGTGGATACCAAGGTATGTGTCGGGTTAAGAATACTAGACACAGGCACCTTCTAAAGGCCAACTGGGGACATCATGGAAATCTCACAGGCATCAGCATCCAGGGTATTCCATCAGTTCCTGGATGCCATGTCAGCACATGCCGGTGAGCACATATATTTCCTCAACACCCATGAGGCTTTGACCAGCAATATGCATCTCTTCCACCAAATAGCAGAATACCCTGAGGTAGTGGTTGCTATAGACTGCACGAACATACACATCAAAGCACCACCCAGTGAGCGGGGTAGGGTCTACATAAACCGCAAGGGCTTCCCCTCCATCAACCGCCAGGTCATGTGCGATGCTCAGGGCATTATAATGAATGTGTGTGCTGGCAGCCCTGGAAGCTATCATGACTCCCACATCTGGCATATGACACAGCTGTACCAGAGATTTGCCAGTGGGGACATCCCATATGGCCACCTTGTGGGAGATGCTGGTTACGCACTGGAGCCATGGCTGATGATACCCATCAGAAATGCACACACGCCCGAACAAGGACTCCATAATGAGGCCCACGAACAAACCAGAATCATAATAGAGCATGTGTTTGGGATGCTTAAGTCACAGTTCCAGTGCCTGGACATATCCGGTGGAGCCTTGCAGTACTCTGCAGCTACATGTACACAAATTTTCATTGTATGTGCCATGCTACACAATATGATCCTGTGGAAACAGCTGCAGGAGGAACAGCATGGGGCAGGGCCATGCAGCCTCCCACCATTCCCAAGGCCAGCACAGGCACAGAGTGACTCGGAGGAGGAACAACCTGAGCCTGCCCATGTAGGCAGAAGGAGGCATGCTCAGTATGTCCAGGCTTTGGCAAAGAGGCAACACATAGCACATACACTGACACGGTAGGGACCCAGGGAATGACACCTCTCTCTGACTCACACATACAGTAAAAGGGATGCCAAACGTGACACTACCTGTGTTTTACCGTGTACTATGTGCATCTGACATAGTCAGCCCTCCAGCACCATCCTCAGTACTGGCATAGCCACAAGGTAAGTCACTCTTCCTACTGATTGCTGAATGGAGTAGTATGTTCTGCTAGTTGTATCTATGGTATGGATGTGAGCATGCAAGGGAATTGGGTGGCTGAATGGGATTGCAGCAGATAGTTGACACCTATATGGCCAGCATAAAATCCATAACAAATACTGGTGTCAACAAAGTAGGCAGTACTAGACAAGGTGACAAATCCCACTGCAGTACATGTGGTGGCTCAAATGTGTGTCCATAGGACATACACATGCATGTCAGTGAGGCTCACATACCCAACAACAGCCTCAGCCAACAGGACAGGTGTAGATAACCATAAAGAAAGGCCATGCTAATGCCTCTAGTTGATGGCAATAGAGAACAGCCCCTCTCCATACCTACAGAGACAGTCTACAACAGGTCTGGCAGTTGCATATTAGTTATGAATGGTAAGAAGTCTGAAACTGAAATATAGGGCAATAAAACCTAAGATCTGTACTCTACTGATATGCCTCCAGTCTGCATGATAGGTCAGAATACAAAACGAAATGGAAGCCAACACAGTACCTGAAATACCAGTACAGTCATAGCAAATGTTTACAGTTGTCAGGTGGGCCCCCCACCTCAATCATATGTATAAATATAGTAACATGTATGTGTGGGTTTAATAACAGGGGAGCACAGATTTCCTGAGCTGCTCAATTTACAGGATAGATTGTTGCATGTGTACAATATGCAAGGGTCTGTGTGCTAGGTTGTTGTGTGTTCTATATTGTGTGGAAGTGGTCAGCATGTAGACATGGAGGGTTGTGTCTCAGTGGCCTATGGCCAGTACTGTTGATGACAGGGCCATGTTCTGACAACTGCAGTGCCAACCACAATGCATCCCAGCAAGACCCAATTCAGCAGTCATCCATACTCACTATTCAGATGTCAATATCTGTCACCATCTGAAAGATGGACATGCCATGAATATGGGCCCAGACATGCACACAGTACATAGGTGGAAGTACCCTAGACAGAGAGTATATAAAATGTTACTGTCAAATGGACACACCTTTGGAATTGTACATACAGGTTAGCCACACATTAGTTATCTATGTAGTATGGAATACTGATGTAGTCTGGCAAATCACTGGCAGACCACAAAAGGCACAGTTATGAAGTAATGAGAGACTGTCTTTGTCCCCACAGAAGGCAGCATAAGGGGAATGTCCCAGGTATAACTGTGAGTCAGCTGCAAGAAGCTTCCATATCACACATGCACTGAGCTCACCCCACCATCAGCCACAGGTTTATCACAGGTCATATCCCTGCTGTTGGGAATGAGTATAGTATGACCCCCACTTCTGTATGGGAATACCCACAGAATGCAGCATGCTGAAGAGGTGTCCCATGCAGGTGTGTCCCTAGCTGTAAGAAGGACCCTGCCAGCATCCAGAACAATGGATTACTATGGACAGTAACTACTGCCATTAACACCTCGCACACTTACCCTGCCACCCCAGGGGAATCCAGTGGCTCACAGCCTGGGACTGTAGGAATGACAGAATGCACTGGCCTGCTACAGATGGCCTGCATCACTACCAAATGCCCTACAGTCCTCTGTCAAAAGCCTGTGACTCACCCGTACTGCCAATGTATGTTATCTCATGGGGACACAATTAACAACATAACACAGTCCACAGAACACAAATGCAAGGCCATGTTGACAAATCCCAGTAGCATATCCACTGTGTCCTACTGCATGAACTGTGGACCAACCCCTAAATACTGCTGGGACGAAGGGACAACTATAGGGATACTTTTCAGATATTGCTCGCATAATGTTAGGAAGAGGATAGAATAACAGAGTGGGGGGGTGTAGAAGCATGGGCACCATGGAGTGTGTGACGTCTGAAACTCTGATGTGTGCCCATACTACCCCTGCCTGCAAACCCAGTAATGGGTGGCTACAAACCTGCTTGTAAACCACAATGTGAAGGGGAACTGACCAGATATATGAGCCCTGCCTCTGGGTAACCTGGGTGAATCTGTACAGCTGAGAGGTATGGCCACAGCAGGATATGGCCATTCTGTTACATTGATATATGTACAAGCAGGGCATCCTCAGCCACTACAGTGCAAAGGTGCTGGACCATTTACACAGCCCCATCAGCAAGTGTTTGCAGCTACCCCTCCAGAATGGCATGTGTGTACAAGAATATGTAGGCTGCAGACCACAATACTGGAAACAGCTTCATTCATCTTGTATTTCCCAGGAAATAACTGTGAGCAAATAAGTATATCTGTCAGTAGTTGATGGCATAATACATCACAGTGTAAAATAGTACATATGTCTGAATATCTCTGCTAACACCAACCATGTAACACAAGCAGCACAGACATGATAGTTACAGTATCCCACTATCTTTTGCCCATTATGACTCCATATTGTCAACCTATCTACAGATATCATGCAGAAAAAGGTCGCTAGCTGTAGGTGTAGAACACCAAATCCTGGACTGGAGTACAACCTACCCGGAATGGATTCTCACACTCAATACAGAAGGTCATACTGGGCATGCTCCCACGCTTAAAGAAACGAAGCCCATGTCTGACAACAAAATACAGAAGGTCATACTGGGCATGCTTCTACACTTAGAGAAATGAAGCCTGTGTCTCACAACAACAGTGGACTATACATATCTGTCAGCCACAGGTGTCTGTGCACACACACACCACATTGCACACCATTCATGCTTTGCACACACATTGGATTGTAATACTCACACATATTCAAGGCCAACATACTATAATAGGTCAAACATACACACACACAGATGTGGGGAAGAAACAGACAGTGACAGAGAGATTTCCATCGTGCAGCCTGTCCCACCCACCACACATACAATTGTCCAATATCACATGAAGTGCTGATGTCAATCACTGTAGACATTTGCTTTTGGTAGCCTCAGCCCTATAGTGTTTGTGCTGCTTGTGATAACTGTGTAACATGATAGTACATATCAGTATTCATCTAGCATTTGTATACCCCATCCTGTCAAATGTAAAGCTGTGTGTGAATAAGTGTGTGTGTGTGTGTGCGTTTCCAGAGGAATGGTTTATGGCCCATTCACACACACTGCACTTTCCATTGCCCATGTTAGCACTCATGCTGATGTCAGTCACCTTGAAATAACCCTCTGGCCAAGTCTCTACCCCATAAGCTCCATAGCACTTGTGATAACTGTGTAATGCTATCGTGTAACATACTAGTTAGGTAGAAGTTCTAATCCCAGACATGGCAACTGGGAAACTCTATGTGTGTGTGTGTGTGTGTGTGTGTGTGTGTGTGTGTGTGTGTGTGTGTGTGTGTGTGTGTGTGTGTGTGTGTGTGTGTGTGTGTGTGTGTGTGTGGAGAATAATGATTTTGAGGCCATTCACATCACTGCACCTCCCATTGCCCTACTTTAGCAAGCCTGCTGAAGTCAGTCACCTTGAAATACCCCTTTGGACAAGGGGCAGGCCTACAAGCTCCATGGCACATGTGATAACTGCGTAATGCTATAGTGTAACATACTAGTTAGATAGGAGTTCTAATCCCAGACATGACAACTTTGAAACTCTGTGTGTGTGTGTGTGTGTGTGTGTGTGTGTGTGTGTGTGTGTGTGTGTGTGTGTGTGTGGAGATTAATGATTTTGAGGACATTCAAAGTCACTACACCTCCCATTGCCCTACATTAGCAAGCCTGCTGATGTCAGTCACCTTGAAATACCCCTTTGGACAAGAGTTAACTCTATAAGCTCTGTGGCACATGCGATAACTGTGTAACATACTAGTTAGGTAGGAGTTCTAATCTCAGACATGGGAACTGTGTGTGTGTGTGTGTGTGTGTGTGTGTGTGTGTGTGTGTGTGTGTGTGTGTGTGTGTGTGTGTGTGTGTGTGTGTGTGTGTGTGTGTGAGAGTGCAGATTAATGATTTTTGAGACCATTCACAGTCAGTACACCTCCCATTGCCCTACTTTAGCAAGTCTGCTGATGTCAGTCTCCTTGAAATACCCCTTGGGAGAAGGGTCCACCCTATAACCTCCTTGGCGCATGCGATAACTGCGTAATGCTATAGTGTGACATACTAGTTAGGAGTTCTAATCCCAGACATGGCAACTTTGAAACTCTGTGTGCATGTGTGGAGATTAATGATTTTGAGGACATTCAAAGTCACTACACCTCCCATTGCCCTACTTTAGCAAGCCTGCTGATGTCAGTCACCTTGAAATATCCCTTTGGACAAGGGCCAGCCCTATAAGCATTGTGGCACGTGTGATAACTGTGTAATGCTGTAGTGTAACATACTAGTTAGGTAGAACTTCTAATCCCTGACATGGTAATTGTGAAACTGTGTGTGCTTGTGTGACAGAGTGTGTGTCCCTGATAATACCTGATATTATAGACATTCACACTTACTACTCTCCCCTTACCCCTCCTTTAGAACTACTGCTGATGTTAGTCACCTTCAAAGATACCTGTAGAGAGCTTTCCATCATGTAAGTGCCATGGTGCATGCCATAAATGCAGAACAATGTAGTAGCAGTAACTAAACAGGTATGGGTTTAAATCTCATCTGTGGCAAGTGTTTGTGCATGTACCTCAAATATTTTGGCTCCATTCACACTCAGTACACATCTCAGAGCCTGACTTTAGCAGTCCTGCTGATATCATCCACCTTAGAAGTACCTGTTGCCAACCGTAAACCATGTCAGGTCAGTGGTGCATGTGGTAAATGTGTAACATAATGGTCCGTAAAGATTGTTAGAAAGAGGTTTCAACCTCAACCCTGGCAAATGTAAATGTGTGTTTAGAGTAAAATTATTTTTGGGATCTCTCACCCAGTACATCACCCAGTGCCAGTATTTACAAGGGTTGGTGATGTTCCTCACCTTAGAAGTACCTTGGGATATCATACATCCTATAAGTTCTGCACGTGTGATAAATGCAATACACTATAGTAACAATACATAGGTAGGTAGGGGTTTGACTTTCAGTACTGGCAAGAGTGTGTGTGTGTGTGTGTGTGTGTGTGTGTGTGTGTGTGTGTGTGTGTGTGTGTGTGTCTGTCATCAGTATCCTGTGTGGAGGTTGCTGTAATTATGTAACAACAGGATGCATTGTGGGGCGAGTTTTGCTAAATTATTATGTTGAGGACCTAGTATATGTCACAATGTCCACCTTACAAGGACAACAGATGTCAAACACCAGAGAGGCTAGTGTAGACAATCCATAGCCCTACATGTGACATGATGGATTGGTGAACAATATAGGCAACCCTTCTATTACTCAGAGAACACTCTCCACCCATGTCTCATACACAAACACACAGCTAGGCAACAACCACTATATTGGTAGTTCCCTGCATACTGCCTCACAGATAGTAACCTCGGTGTGATTGCAGTGGACTACATGCCTGTTGACCACAACAGTGCCACTGACATCAGTACTGGGATGTGTTACATCTCCTGACTGAGTGTGTGTTATCCAGCAAGTAAAAGGACATGGCACCCTGTTCCATCCCCGTAGTAGGCAAATAAATGCTTACAGTGGCCCTTTTGCTATGTTCCACACTGGATGCCTGCAATAACTGTAGAGTCTGCAAATGTCACCCACAAAGTGAATACCATGCTGTATACACATGCCCTGTATGGACAGATGCCACTAACTCCACTGAATAACTGTATCATGCTGTCAATGTAGGTGCAAGCACAACTTCAGTTCCATAGCCAGATCTCACCAAATGAGGTCAGGAATGCTACATCAGAAGATAACAATCTGTTCACACAACATGCCCAAGAGACCTCAAGTACACTTCCACACATCAAAGAACATGCATGTGGGACATATACACAACCAAGACACTGTCCATGTTATGGAATATAAATCACATACATGGGAAGCAGTGCACATCACTGGCCACCCACAATAGACATCAAAGTTTGCAGCTTCATGGCTCCATGTGGTTGTTTTTTCACCCACAATAGTAACCAAGATGAGTGGATGGTGAATACAATACCCGCCAGTAGGAACCACTCCAGGGACTACACCCTTGAGCCACACTGGAGACTACTATCATGTGGCCTGATGCCAAGGCATTCCCTTTGCCTAGCCTTGTACAGCCTTCAGGCCCATTCAACTACTACACACCTGTGAAGCAATGAACCTATGCATCGCAGTACTGGCAAGTGTGTGTGTGTGTGTGTGTGTGTGTGTGTGTGTGTGTGTGTGTGTGCGTGTGTGTGTGTGTGTGTGTGTGTGTGTGTGTGTGGAGATTAATGATTTTGAAGCCATTCACACTCACTACACCTCCTATTGCCCTACTTTAGCACACCTGCTGATGTCATTCACCTTGAAATAACCCTTTGGCCATTTTTAGCCATATAAGCTCTGTGGCACTTGTGATAACTGTGTAATACTGTTGTGTAGCAAACTAGTTAGGTAGAAGTTCTAATTCTGATCCTGCCAACTGTGATAATGTGAAAATTTCCCTGACAGAGTGTGTGTGTGTGTGTGTGTGTGTGTGTGTGTGTGTGTGTGTGTGTGTGTGTGTCCTGACAGAGTGTGTGTGTGTGTGTGTGTGTGTGTGTGTGTGTGTGTGTGTGTGTGTGTCTTTGTTGACACCTGCTTTTGTGGACATTCACACTTACTACACTTCCCTTACCCCTCCTTTAGCACTGTTGCTGATGTTACTCACCTTCAAAGATACCTTTGGACAGCTCTCCAACATGTAAGCTACGTGGTGCATGCAATAACTGCATAACACTGTAAGAGCAATATATAGTCAGGTAGGGGTTTGAAACTCAGTACTGGTAAGTGTGTGTGTCATCAGTATCTTGTGTGGGTGTTGGGGTGATTGCATAATGACAGGATCCATTGCAGTGTGGGTTTTGCTACATCATTATATTGAGGACCTATATGTCCCTTTGTCTACATTACAAGGCCAATCTTTTTCAAACACTGAGAGGTTGTTGTAGACAGTCCTCAGCCATAAATGTGTACAGCCATGTGCAATTACTATGTGACAGTATGGATTAGTAAACAATATAGGCAACCGTTGTAATACCCAGATACCACTCTCCACCCACAGATCATGCACAAACATGCTTGGCTCTTACTCTCTTACTCCCTTCCTTTCTTACTTTGTCTCTGTTGCTCTCTCTCTCTCTCTCTCTCTCTCTCTGATGATGTGGAAAAGTACATCTGTTTTGCATAGGCAGCAGCGTGAGTTTTGTAAGTAATGCTCCCGATCAGCTGATGGCCTGTGCACAAATTGCTGTCCCCCACTTGCTAACTGCATGTGGAACAGCTGTGGTATCATTCCTATAGCCAATTGCATGGAAACACACTCTTATAACTAAGCACTTCATGTGGGTGTTGGCATTTTTCCTTCACTGTGAGCAGGACTTCATGTGGGTGTTTGACAAACAGCATCACACAGGGTAGTTAGAAATACCTCTTACAACATACACTGTGGAGAAAGGCCAACAAACAGGAGGGGGATGTTCCAAACATAGGGACAGAATGTAAGTATTACTGTTCTATATTTGAAGTAATGTTGGTTTAACAGGGTTTGTGTGGATATGGCTGTTCTACATGATTTAAAGTCTGGCATGATGGCATGACAGTATTATGACAGTGTTATGTGGTTGAGGAAACTCTCTCCTGTAGGGCTATCTGCAGACTGGCCAGAATTTGGAGTCTTACATGTGTTGTTTTACTCACACATTTCCTCTCTTTAGAAATGCAGTAACATACTCTGATGATTGCAGTCAGTACATAGTGACATCTATGTGAGTTACTAACTTCATATCCCTTAGAAGAGATATGTCACAACAATCCCTGTTACACCAGGACTTTTCTTAGTTTATCACAGCAATATGTCAATATTGGCCCTGTGTTTGTGCTTCTGTCCCCCAAGTCTGTCACCCTTTCTCCATAAGACTTGCAGTAAGAGGTGCATATGTACAGTATATCATTATTTACTGACATCATACCTGATAACAAGCCAGACTGCTAAACATGTTTTGTATAGTAGGCCTTACATTTGAGGACAAAACCTGTACATCCTGTTGTAGTCTGTACAGTAGTGAGGTCTGTGTACTTATGGTGATTGTTGACAGAGTGTATATTGTGAATATGTTACTTGGCCTGTGTACAGACTGTGGTAGATGACATTGTTCTTGGTCCTGTTCTATCTGACATTGCATGCTGCTCCAGTTTATGGTACCCTATCAGCATACATGTTTGTAGGGCCAGACTGACACATGTCCCATACCACAGTCGAGCATCAGACTACACTGTGTAATGGGCCAGTATATGTAGGATTAGTGTGTGAGTGACACATATGAGGATGGTTTTGTTCACACAGTCCATATGCTGTACTATTAATTAGGCTTACCATAATGTGACTGTGACTGTGCTAGGACGGGTTGTGGGTATGCACTTTCACACAGGTGTCTGTTACTCCATGCTGTTACATGCCTGTAGTGCCTGTTATAATTGCAAGTACATGTGCATTCCCCCATAGTAAACTTGGGTCAGTGTAGTGGCAGTCTGCCTGTAGTTTGCACAGTGCTTTGTGACATGCCTAGCAGCTCAGTGTATTTACCTAGTCTGATGTTATGTCCAGATATTTGTCAGATGTACTGTTGCCTGGGCACCATAAGTGTTGTGTATTTCTGAAAAAGCAGTGGGATGCTGTGAAGATGTATGTCACTAACTAGTGGGAAGTATGTGGGCTTGGGACCTCTGCTTCTCCGGTTAATATGTGTTAGGACAGACAGGAGTGTGTGAATGCATCAACTGTGTGAGCTTATCTATTCCGGTATTTTTGTGATATCCCCATTTACATGGCTGTAAACATCCACTTTGTCAGGCTTGGTCCGCACGTCTTGCACTAAGGAGTTCTGTGTATACCTCTGGAATGACCAGATTGTGTCAGACTGTGCACGTTTATTGGTCATATTTATGCTGTATTCCACGGGATCATTACTGTTATTTGTGTGGTTCTTCACTATGATGATCTTATGATGTCTGTCAGTAACTGATGGTGTACATGTCAGTATCAGAAGTGACTTCACACACATATTTGTTAACACAACCCCTATTACTGTAGCAACATTCTAAATTTATTCCTGCAATACTTACATTACAACCCCTTGCACTAAGAGGTTGTGACTACTGGTGCTGAGGTATGACATGTTGTGTTATACATGTTATGGGCATATGTTTTTATATATATATATATATATATATATATATATATATATATATATATATATATATATATAAATATATATATATATATATATATATACACATACACACACACACACACGCGTGTACATACATATATATATATATATATATATATAAAATATATTTTTATATATGTACATGTAGATATATATATATATATATATATATATATATATATATATATATATATATCTATATATATATATATATATATATATAAAATAACTTAAAACACCCTGACCACAAGAAATGAATCTCGAACTATAAAACAAAAAAATAAAACACGTAGGATTATTTAGCACTTTCATCTTTTATTGATGGATAAGACTTCTTCAGAAACAAATTCATAAATGCAGTGTAATCAGTTGTACACACTTGATATTCTGTAATTCAAAAAATACTAACCTGTCATAAAGAGATAGAATGTCAAAGGGCCAATCATAAGACTCAGCAATAAAATAACCCAACCCATAAAAAATGCTGTGATTACCAAGAGATGTCCGCATTAAAAGGTACATTATCATTGTGACTTAATTAACTAATCAAATTAAAGTAAATTAAATAAATAAATAAAGGACAATAATAATTTAAGATAATCAGAAATAACAGTATAGGGGAATCACTGAAACCAAAGTAAGCACTAGGGCTGAAATCCAATATTTAAACTGCCAAAGCAACCCAGGAAATCTCTAGAAGTCCACAACTCAGTGTCATTCTTCTAGCAAAACCCCTGTTCCCCTAGAGTAGTCTTGCAACCAAACAAAACAAAACCACTCTGTTTTTAATGTAGCCAGTGCAGCGCACATTTAATATTAATATGTTCATTGAGTCCAGGGGCTGAGTCAGCTCCCAGCAGGAGGTGCCATTTAAGTTCTTTCATTTCTAGTAGCGCATTGCAGTCACCAAAAATAAATCCAGCTTTTCCAATACCAAGAACTGAAACCCTGAGAAATTCATGCATTTGCTGCTGTGGATTCCTAGTGCATTAGTGCTATCCTTTTTGCGGATAGCTGCCAGGTGTTCCTTAGATCTGTCAGAAAGTTTTCTCCTAGTTTTACCAATGTAGAACCGGTTACATCTTTTGCATATAGCTGCATATACCACCCACTCCGTATGGCAGTATATATGCTGCGTAAAAATAACTTTGTAGTTGCAATGTGGAAAGGCATAAGAGCTGCAGCTTAAAATGTGTTGGCAAACTACACATTGGCCATGAGTAAACATGCCTGGGGGTCCTTGTGTTAGATCCTGGTTTCCTATTAGAAAAGGCAAGTCCCTGTTTTTGAAACTTTCTCTTAACAGAGAGGATTTTTTATAGGAGAAGGATGGCTGTTCACCTAAAATAGATTTTAGATCATCCTGGCTGGAAAAAATGTTCCAATTCTTAATGATGATTTCCTGCATCACCTGCATGTCCCTACTGATTGGTAATGGAAAACTGCAGAGTTTATCAGTGAGGTTAGTACTTCTGCTGCAGCTGTTGTAGCCAAATATCAGTATAGGCTTGTGCTTGATGTGTCTCTCTTGTATTACCCTGTCCAGCTCTTGTTCTATAATGTGGTCAGGATAGTTTCTTGCTAAGAAATAACAGTGTCTGTGTGTTTGTAAACTTGTAGTTGATAAACCCTTAGGGCCTTCTCACCCACTACATCCCCATTGCCATAGTTAGAAATGGCTGCTGCTGTAATGGACATTAAATATACCTTGTTACACTCTTCACCCTATGGCTACCTGGAGCTTGCAGTACCAGCATAACACTTTTGTACAAATGTGTAGATAGGCATGGGTTACCCTCTGAATCCTGACAAGTGTGTGTATGTGTGTGAATGTGTATATTTGTAAGATACAGCATTCTGAGGCCACTTTCTCCAAACACAATACACCTTGCCATACATTATACGGGATTGTGATGTTGCTGACATTAGGAGAGCCATGACAAACCCTCACCCTACTATCCCTGTGGCATGTGCAATAAATGCATATCCCTGTAGTAGCACTGATTAGATAGACAAGGGGTTGTATTGCAGTTCTGGTCAATGTGTGACTGTGGGTATGTCAGAGCATCATCATGGGTTTCAGTGAGTAAAATATTTAATGTGGAGTGTGAGTGCTGAGTATACTGTCTTTACACCATGGTACCCCCAGTACATGTCCCAAGGTCCACTGTATGAGAGCCACTGTCACCATCAATCATACAGGTAACTGATTACACTATCCAGCCCAATGATGCACGTGCCGTGCGAAAATTCTCTGTAACAGAATTGCCTCACTGACAAGGTAGTTAGCACTGATAAACCCAGGTCTCTAATGTGTCTATGACTGTTATGTGTTTGTCAATGTGTATATGGCAGTATTTCATACCATGTATTGTTCATTAACACCCAGTATGTCCCCATTACCATACTGTACAAGGCCTGGTGATGTTCTTCACTTAACAATAAACTCGGGATACACCTCATCCTAAAAGCTGTGTGGTGTGTGCAATTAAGGCAAAACACATTAGTAGCACTAATACCTAGGTACTGTCAGTATTGCCAAGTAAGTGTGTGTGTGTATGTGAAGGGATCTATCTACTTCAGTTTGCAGAAAATACATGTCCCAGGAGGTCATTTGTCTGAGAACTGACTGGCAAACGCTAACATTTCAAAGGAATCATCTTGTGGAAATTCATTCCATCAAAACTACTAGTAGATGTATAAATGCCCTCTTCCCCACTGTACAGCTGTACAGCAATACTTAAGTGTGTGTATATACACATATATATATATATATATATATATATATATATATATATATATATATATAGTTGGGTGTGGATGTTGTAGGTACAGCCACTCTCATTGAGGTTATTGTTGTGTGTATCCTCCGCTTAGTCTGCTGTAATACTGTACAGTCTATGTTAACAGGTTAAGTAGTTGTAAATCACACTATGTCTGGTTCGAGCCCACCCCACACCCCCCAAAGTGGAGGGTTGTGCCACCCACACCAGCATACCTATGTTTATCAACTCCAGGATTGCACTACATTGGGAAAGAGGGCATATACCCTGCCAGTACCATTGTCAATGACATTAAACTGGCAAACTGATTCTTTACTGATGTGATGTTTTGCCTATTTTGTCTTGGTGGAATTACATAAGCTAAAATGAGTTCACTGCAAAATTAAGTACATACATGTGTACAGTATTCCCTGTGTATTGCATCAACACCAAAGCATGTGTGTGTGTGTGTGTGTGTGTGTGTGTGTGTGTGTGTGTGTGTGTGTGTGTGTGTGTGTGTGTGTGTGTGTGTGTGTGTGTGTGTGTGTGTGTGTGTGTGTTATTCACAAACATTTGTTGTGTGCCACCCAGTACACTTACTATTGTCCACTGTAGAAGAACTGCTGACATCAGCCACCATGCACTCACCTGTATACACGCCTCAGACCTATCAGCCATGTGACACATGCAGTAACTGTTATACAGACCTGTTAGTTGTGTTCAGCTGTACCCAGGATGTGACACAGTCAATGTGTCTCCACAGTGCCATACCCCTTGTAGAAAACAACAGCAGACCAACATCCTGCTGACACATAGACACCTACAACACAAACTGAATACATTATGGAGACCACAATCAGTCAGTGTTAATAACAGCTATAATGCATCATGGCTGGACAACTACACATCCTGTCGTGTAAACATTAAACTTTCCAGCTGAAAACATGTTACACAGCATTACATTGCTAAAACTTAGTACATTCACTGTGTGCATCAGAACCATATTAGCATGTCCCTGCATCGATGGTATGGATGACAGGGATGTGGAACAGGTATCATCGTATGCACAGGGTGCGTTGTTGGTTTGCCAAAGACCTAGGCTGAGCTGTTTGGCTGACATCATGTGTGTGTGTTAGGGGGTTTTGTTATTAATTTGGCTGTGCAGATGTGGTGTGTTTAGGTATGGAGGTGTCCTAGCTGTGTTGGTGATGTGTGTGTGCATGTATGCACATAGATCTGCCATGTGGCGACCCTATACAGGGGTTTGTTGGACAGCTGCAGACCATACATGGTAGGGTATACAGTTCACCATGATCGGCCACAGACATGAGAACTGTGCCTGCCAGGGGTTCCACAGGCACTACAAGATACAAGCCCAAATATGGTACTCTCCCCTGATGATGACAAATGTCAGCTGGATCGGGGTCCTTGTTGGGACCGGCCAGGACTACGTGCACTTGGCTTGCTGTGTTGTTGTGTAGACAGCACTCCCCCTGCAGTGCTGGTGCTGGTACTGCCACTATGGGAGCAGCTGTGATGTGTTGCATGTCCACGTGGACCTCCACCTCTTGGTGTTGCTGACCTATGTCCACATGGCTGTCACCCTACTCCCACCATATGCTCTAACACAGACATTGCACAGTTGAAGATTCCCACCATCTTACCCAACCATCTATCCAGGACCTCTGTAAAATAATGGTGGGCACCTGCAAGATCACGGATGTTGTCAAGTACAGCAGAATGAGCAGCCCTCTGGAGCCTCAGACTCTGTCTGGTATAATATTCCATACATGCCTGTGCCTCCATGATGGACCAAAACATGTGCATGGTGACACCTGCTGTGACACTTCTGCCAGGGGCATGATGGCCAGCAGCCCTCCTACAAGCACCCCTGTACATCTGCCTGTGTGGTACTTTGCTGGTCATCTGGCTATGGCTGCTGTGTACAGACACATTTGCCATAGTCACCACACTGTCCTGTCCCATGCCGCCACTCACCAGCTGTCCCTTATCTATGGCCACTGGTGATGGGGTATGTATAGGCATTGTGACTGTGTGTGGGGATAGGGTGGATAAAAGTGGGATGTTAACTAATGGCACAGCTTCAGCCCCCTTACAACCCTGCCTGTGCCTCACCATACTTATCATCACTGTCAGAGTCTGTATGGACACTAACATCAGTTTGCCTGCAGGAGGGACCCTAACCCACCTCGCCACCTGTGAGTGGAAAACAAAAAACATAATTTAAGACCTGTACATCACTGCTTACCTCTACACACACACACACACACACACACACACACACACACACACACACACACACACACACACACACACTTACAGGTGATGTGGCACAAATATATTAGACAGACCTCTCAGTACCCAACAGTCAACATGCATGACATATGGCACTCAACAGCATGCACTGCAGCTATACTCAATCCTTGTTACCAACATTATACATCTCTGTGATGCATGAGTTGTGTTAGTAAGTGATGCCCCTTCCCCTGGAACACACTGCACCTATGTACACAGTATTGCTGTGCACCTGTTCAGCACCCTGGCATGTACTGTGCACCATACCTCATGAGTATACACACCATTGCTGAATGTGTATATATGTGGCAGTTATGTTTGCTCTGTTGCTCACAGCTCCTATGTGTTTGTCTGACACATACCTGGGATGATATGAGGACAGGTGTCAATAGTGAATGCCTGACCTCTGATTTGCATATCTCATCATCAGCAGTGCATGTATGAGCAATAAAATCTAATTACACTGACAACCTTCAAAGCTTATTGTGGCTATGAGGAGTGTACACACCCTTCTGACATGCCAACCTCTTCCTTGATATGTAGTAGGGCCACAATACTGCATATGTTAACATTACACACACCTGATAAGTGACATATGATCTGTGCAATCAAATGCAGTATCAAACAAATGTATTAGTTGTGCAGATGCTGATTGAGATGCATACAATATGTGGGTTGCATAAGTGTGCACACCCTTAACATGATGGTTTGTTGCAGCACCTGTTAAGTGAACTATAGCAGTCACTATTCCTGGACGGGGTATACTAGTATGGCCCATCTTTACTTGCCATTATTTGGTCACTCCACCCTACAAATGTCCTCCAACACTGCTGGATTGCAAGGTCAGCTCATGTGCACAGCCCTTAGAGGTCACACAGTGCCTTCACTATTGCTGTGGAGTCAAGGTTATGTCTGGCACAATTCATGACCTTGACTGTGTTCAGACACAGCCATTCTTACTGAGCTTTGGATGTATGCTTCAGTTCACTGTTGTGTTTCAGGATGACATCCCTTCCCATCCTCAGCCTTATTGCAGATGCTTGACAACTATGGGCCACACATGAGTGTCATTTTGCAGTGTTCCAAATTCAGAACGCCATGTCTACCGGCCTAGTTCCAGCTAATGAACAGCAAACCTAAAGGTATACACTAGCACCAGCAAGGTACAGATGGGGATGGTGGGCCTGAGGTGGAGTGAGGTGTTGCTTGTGCACCACATGTATCTTTATTAATACTGTCTGTAGGTTTCAGCCTTGGTCTCAGTACACCATTACACATTGCAACACATGCCTTTGGGAGACTTGATGTTATGCATATGCTGCCTGTAGAGAGACCTGGATAATGTTTCCTGTGGAATAACTCTTCCATCTGATTACCCTAACCCATAGGTCACACTTATGCAGAGTCCAGGTAATTGTTGACACAGGTACTTCACAGGCAGTACTTGCTAGACATTCCTGCAAGTCCCCCAGTGTTGATGCATGTTTCTGGGTAGCCTCTGTGACCAGTTTGCAACATGTGTTATCCGTCTTGGATGGGCATCTGTTTATTTTCTACATTAATGTTGTCCCATACTTCATAGTCACATACATGACTGTCTGCATTGTTTGCCATGGCATAAGCAATGGTGAGGTAAGGCTACATCTCCCACTCCTGAGTGCTACCTTTCAGATATGGGATCCATTCCATGGTTTGTAAGATGTGTGCAAGCCACAGCTGCCTCTGTTGCAGGTGAGTGGGCAAATGTCATGGACATACTTCTTGGACAGCAGACCATTACTTGGTGTGACACTGAGGCCCTGTACTTGACAGAAGGTGCATACTCAAGAAGAGTGAATGCTGTCAGTATCTCAAAAGCTGCTTCCACAATATGTTATTTGGAGTGTGTGCACACATATGCTTCCAGTGTTTGTTAAGGTATGTATTTTCAATATTTGTTGTCCTAACATAGGATTCCATATTACACATTCATTGCTCAAGTTAGGCTCACGTTACATGTTGTAAAAGGTGTGGAATGTGGTATTGTGATATGTCATTGTGTAGATCTGTAACAGTTGTCATTGTAATAGTGGGGTATACACTATTGTAGCCACTGTATAAGGGTAATGTTTCAGACATGTCCCTACTCTAGGCCATTTGTCTCACCATTATGTTCATCTCTGTCCACACATCTTGCACTGACAGATGGTTAGGTATACTGCAGGACTCTTACATACTATTCAGATATGCTACCATGGTGACCATTGTGATTCAGTGTAGTTAACAGCAACAATAAGTGAACATGTACAACATGCATTATTGGTAGGTGTGTTAAATGTGTGCATAGCAAATACCATAGCCATAACATGGCTGCTGTATTGTCAAACCAGAACAAAACAACTCCATACTCACCAGCTATAGGCTGCTGCCCCAACAGTATACCAGAGGGCCTACAAAGTTGTATGAGAGATGTAATGTCAGTAGCCACACCTGTGGCATTGGTACAGGGTGGGAGCAGCATTTCAGTACATCAACAGTACAAACCCACAACACTAGAGATTATGCACATCTGTTCATTACTACACTGCAGCAACAGACTATGTTATCTGACATATGCATGAAATACTTTACAGATGAAGATGGATAAGCAACAGTGGTCTACTAATGTGCCCTGGGGCCTTACCTGCATGCTCCTTGTCCATTGTGTGGGTAGCACCCATCTCCCCAATGCTATCATCAGGTTCCTGGCTTGGCTGGCAGGTGGGTGCCCCAAGGCTGGCGAGGAGCTTCTCAACATGTGTCAGCGGGGGCTGGATGGCATGACCACCACCTGTGGCTAGCTGGTCCCTCCTAACTGCAACAGCACACTGACGGGCATGGAAGATGAGATCAGTGCACCGATGTTGCACCTGCTCATAACTGCAGTTATGCAGGTCGACATCATTTACCCTGTAGACAAGCTTGTTCCACAGGGTGGACCTCTCCTGCAGATCATGGGCTGTGTGTCCAAAGAGGGTTCTGTGATGTTGTACAAAGACGTTTATTATTATATTATTCTCCTGGGGAGTATACGCAGGGAGATGCTCACAGGACATGTTACCTGGAGGACAAACAGGAAAAAAGGTCGGAGAGATACTGCAAGGATATAATAGTTGCTAACTGACATCACCCCCCACCATATCTGCAACAATAATCTGAACACACAAATCAATGGGTATGTTTACACCAAGCCTACTGCTGGGACATATATCCTATTGTTCAACAAATACTGAAATGTGTTTCTATTCATGTTCCATGTTGAAACACTATCATTGGTGGCCTGTTGCTATCAGTGTAACCTGCATGCTGTTGTAATGGCCACTGTTGTTCCATATATGCATGTGTTCTCTTTGCTATGTAACTGTTCCAAATCTGGTGTTTTGGGTTAATGGGAATATCTATGCATGCTGTTATAACTAATCCTGTAATCCTGGATTGTGCTGAATATTACTAACCCACATATGTTCTAAAACTGCAACACAATAGCATGTTTGGGAAGGCCATTCCCAGCAGACCCACGTCTCCCATCTCATCTGGCCATGGCACTGGGCCATAGTACATCTGGGACCCACCTCACGACCTTCTCATCTGCTGGTCCTGCACTATCTTCAGGTGGAACCACCTCAGGGGATGGGGCTCGCCCCCCCCCCAGGAGCTGGCACAGACAGGATCCTGTAACCTGAAGTCAGGTGCAGGGTCTGATGCATAGGGAGCTCCGCAGAGAAATGGGAGATCTGCTAATCTGCTACACTAGCTTGAGGGCCTTGTGGCACAATTAGAGGGTCAGCCTGCCCCACCTGCTCAGCCCCCAGCACAGCCACCTTCAGTGCCTTGAAGGTGCAATGGTGACTGCCCATGAGTGGGAACCTCAGTCCCACTGTTTCTATTTGGGGGCTCATGGGCTTCCAATTTCCAAACACCCCTCCCCATCCAAGGTGTTTACCACCCACATGTGTCATATACCACCCCTGTATGCTGTCTTGTCTGTCTTTTCTGTCTTATGACACAACCTACCTCCCCAAATATACCTTCTATCCTTCCCCAACATCCCACTCTCACCTTAACAAAAAAGGGCAATCTGTTCCCAAAAAGAATTTCACATCATGCATAATTGTCCATTTTGCACCCACTTACAACTGCTTAAATGTGCCTTAATCACTCTGTATCCAACAGCCCTTGCTCTGGCCAGAAAATAAATTATTAGCCCTTGCAAGTGTCTAACCCAAGACCCTGCGCACCATAGCTCCAGCAAGTTATCACTAAGCCACCTGAGCTGCAGGTATGTGTGATGTTTTATCATGTAGCACAGTCATCCAACAGTAGGGAAAATGCATTTTATATATATATATATATATATATATATATATATATATATATATATATATATATACGTGTGTGTGTGTGTGTGCGTGTGTGTGTGTGTTTGTATATATGTAGACATACATGTCTGTGTATATATATATATATATATATATATATATATATATATATATACATATATATAGTGCATTCAGACATCGGATCCACACTCTTCCTTCAGAGCTGAACTTTTCTGCCTTGCTATGAAACAAGAGCATCACATGTGGACACAGCCTAATATTAGGGGGGTATACAGGGACAGATTGTAGATATGTCTATTACAAACCTATGAAGTTTGTGCATGATACATTTCACATTACCATGACTGTTCTGGAGGTGGTGGGGTCTGAAACTCATGTGTCTATCATGGCTTCATTACTTCCACCTTCAGCTATTTGCCAGACTAACATAGATGTTTGGAGGAACAGAACACACACTACGATGGCTTAAATCTTGACATTCTGTGCAGATCTGCACAGTTGACAG